>NW_026057578.1:32621758-32921758 GCF_023721935.1 Panthera uncia | reverse complement strand
TCTACACAAGGGAACAAACGTAACTTAGATTAGTTTAGAAAATCAACTTCATGAAACTCTGATAGTTATCATCCATCCTCATGGATTTATATCATTGACTGAAAGTGACTAAAAATTCTACTTTTCTATTCCACATTAAGGTAAAACAGAGAAAAAGTATTGCATACCTGAGGACAATAGTGTATTTTACCACATTTTATGACTATTCTAGTTACCGCTTGTCTGTTCAATTTGATTAGTATAATATAATTTTGATATTAGGAATTTTAGAGGTCAACAGTCAATTCCTTTCCCAATGCTTTGTAAACAGACTGTTGGAAAGAAGCGAATTGCTTTGGGAGGTCTATGGTCCACTGCTAAATAGCTAAACGTTGGGAAACGCTTGCTTTTATTTCTCAGAAGATTCGAATATATTCTTTCTGGGTAGAGTCCCATGTCTAATTCTCTGATTATTCAGACTTTCCTTATCACATTGGCACATCCTTCTGTTCACCATCTTCAGCGGTCTATTGTCGTTCTACATGTTTCATTTTGTTTTCTTGTTTACTTACTTCACATACTCTAGTGATCTTCATCTCTGATAAGTCAATGGCCTTAGCACTGTTCCCTCAGCTACTATCAGACAAGTAGACACAACTGAAGATTGAACACCTTCTCAGGTAAGAAGGCATATGGTACACACACACTGGAGAACAGTGCTGCATTAGGGTCGTTTGAAATTTTCTGGGTACTGACAATGGACCCCAGACCTTCATATTCCTCTCCTGAGAATTTTCACACATTAAATGATATGAAACATGATCTTTCCTGTCATAGCCTTACATAATAGCACATCAGTGCAGTAACACATCATTAACAAGAGTTTCACTTCAGTGAAGGCAAGGACAATTATCTCTCTCTCAGCACCTAGGTAATAAAACAGAGTGCCAAACTTGACATGCAGCTAGAACTAGATACATTCTCATGGAATGGACAAGGGAATGGACTAGTGAGTGCCTTCTCTAAAACATTCACACCAGCATCTATAAAAGTTGTGGATCAACAATAGATATTCCAGGGTTGGTGACAAGTCAAAAAAGCCTATTGTCTTCCAGTTTTTCTATTCTTTTTCATCTGTTAAGTCTCGGTTAGTGAGAGGCCAGGAGGTGATACAGAAAGAAGCTGGCTCCTCAGTCACCCACTGGCATTCCACCTCTACCCTGTGTTTCTAGGTTGACGCTTGACACTTGAGGTTGTTGCTAATGAAGATGGAGAGATGGTGTGGGTTTTAGGCAGTGACGGATGATAATTGCTTTGTGGTGCTTATTATGATCTGGTTTCTTTCTAAAATTTTTTTAACGTTTATTTAGTTTTGAGAGAGAGAGAGAGAGCGAGAGAGCGAGAATGAGTTGGGGAGGGGCAGAGAGAGAGGGAGATACAGAATCGAAGCAGGCTCCAGGCTCTGAGCTGTCAGTACAGCCTGACACGGGGCTGGAACTAACGAACCGTGAGATCATGACCTGAGCCAAAGTTGGTTGCTTAACCAACTGAGCCAGCCTGGCGCCCCTGACCTGATTTCTTTCTAAACATCCTCTTCTCACAAAACCTAGAACTTGTCAGTTTTCAGATGATTTGTGCAAATCATTGATAAAATTTGATATTAAAAGTAGAAGTTTATATCAGGTCATTGATTATACAGACAATAAAACAAGAATTGTGTGCATAAAGATGTAAAATGCCCTCTGTAAATCAAGTGGCAGCGGGAAAAAGAATGAAGAAATTTAAATTTGTTTTATAAATTTTTAAAGGAAATATGAAAAAACTGCCATGCTAAGTCAAGAGATTGATATTCCTGTATAAAATAGAGTTGCAATGGGCCAAAAATTCCTGTTACTCAAGCCATGGAAGAATTATATATGATGTTTTAATTGGTAACGAAATTTGAGCCAGATTCTAACAAAGACTATAGGTCTGGTCCAGATGGCTCTGCTTTTGTAGTTCATCCCAGTGGCAAGTTTGCCGTGGGATTTTAAAAGTTTAAGGAATCCAACTTGCATACTAGAGGAATGTTCTAAAAGCGTACTAGAGGAAATATTTGAAGATGATGCACTTTGAAAACATTTTCATTTTCATTTCACAAAGCGAGGTGTGTGTTTGTATATTACATCCATCTATGTGCATTCATTGTATATGTATATGTATGGACATCTGGCTGTTTTGTGAAATGAATATACACATTTGTATCTGATATTATAAAATTGACTAATGGATTAGAAGTTCAAAATATAAGACTGTAATGACAAGAGATGGCACTCTGTTGCCAAAAGATTATTATCACTACTCCTGTAGATCTTCCTTAATTACTCTCTTGGTTATTCTTTTTTTGGTTATTCTCTGCTGTCAAACTTTTCAAATACTGCCTAGCTCACAGCCGTCAGTTATATTGAATCCATTGTGATGGAGTTTCAGTTAACTTGTCCTTACCTATCCCACTGTCTTGCAGGTTTTCTTTCACTAATTTGTTGCCTGAATATACAAGAAAAGCAGAACAGGTCACAAGGAAGCAACTGGAGAATCAGTAAATCCTAAATATTCTTTTCCCAACTTGACTAAAAAATTGGGGCCCAAGACAAATTTTGGTTTCAGGAAAAGAGTATAATGCATAGAAGTGGGAGTTAGGAAAGTCAGGCACTGGTGAAGAGGTAAACTGCAATACGGATATCAATAGGAGTTTGCTTTATGTGTCAGCTCCTCTTAATTAATAGTAGCTGCTTGGAGTGCTGTGTTGAGAAGGATACTGAGCCAAATCAGACTTAAGAGGAAGTAGTGCTTTGAAACACTATTAATAATTCCAGTGTGCATGGGTAGAGCAATAGGCAATGTTCTTGTCAAAAATTTAACATTCTTTGTTCCTATATCCATAGTTTTCAACCTTTGCCCCTTCCCTACTCTGGGGATATTTGGCTGTGTTTGGAGATGTTTTTAGGTATAACAACTAGGGGTAAGGACTCTATTGGCATTAAATGGGTAGGCCAGTGAGTGACAGGCATGGGGCAGCTACCCACAATAAGTAATTATTTGGTCCAAAGTGTCAATAATGCTAAGGTTGAGGAAACTTCTCAGCTATTCCTGCCACACATAACTACATTGTCTTATTTTTTTCCTTCCCCTACATTTTTAGTTGCTTAATATCTAAGTAAAACTAGAAGCTATAGTTTTAGAAGAGGCAATTGTTTTCTATTAACAAAAAATACAAATAAAGATTATTTGAACTCCTAGCTGAACCCGAAGTAGGCAGCATTGGAACTTCCACGATGGATTTCTGCTGTCCCTTTGTCATGGTCTGAAATATAGATTCTCATATGGGAGAGGTTGCTGTCTGCCTTGTTTCACTTGTGTCAGAGTTTCTACTGGCAAACAACAGAACCCACTTTGAGTGGTGTAAACAGACATGGGATTTGCTAAAGGGGTTTTGATAGTTTAGAGATTTCCAAGAGGGCCAAATAGAGATAGAGGTTACATGTCCAGGAAAAACTGTGGTAGTCACTGAAGCAAAGATCCCAGTGCCGTGTGGGACCCAGAAACCGTAACTCCTACCCGGGATGCTGTAGGATGAAATGACTTTACTCTCCTTGATACCCTTCATAAAAGATGGATTCTATCTAGCGATTGCTTTCTCACACTGCTCTCTTATAAATTGAAGTCTCACACATGTGCATCTGTTTGGTGAAGGGTGGTTCTACCTGTGCTTTAGCTGCAAAGGCAGCTGGAAAGCAAATTTTGACTCACAGTGTGAAAGATTGTTTAAATGATGCTGGGCAGTCAGAAACATGTGAAAGATTCCTTTTACCTTTGCTCCTCCATACTACCAAAAAGAAAGCATATACAGTTGCCCCTCGAACAACATGGGGTTTGAATTGCGGAGGCCACTTATATGCAGATTTTTTTTTTTTTATAAATACAGCACAGTGCTGTAAATGTATTTTCTTTTGTGATTTTCGTAACATTTTCATTTCTCTGACTTTGTTGTAAGAATACAGTACATAATACTGTAATACATATAACATACAAAATATGTGTTAATTGACTGTTTTTAGTAAGGCGTCCAGTCAACAGTAGGCTCTTAGTTGTTAAGTTTTGGGGTCATCAAACATTATGTGTGTATTTTTGACTGTGCGCAGATCAGTGCCCCTGACCTGAGTTGTTCAAGGGTAAACTGTAATTACATAATGCTTTTGCTGAGCAGTAGGCTATATTTAATTGGTTCAGATCAGTGGAGAATCATGTTCAGAGTCAATGTGAGTGCAATAAAACTATGTCCTGGTCTCAGTACAGATCTTCTTCAATGTATTGATGGGGTTGCATCCCTATAAACCCAATGTAAGTTGAAAATATTGTAATTTGAAAATGCATTTAATACACTTAACCTACCGAACATCCTACCTTGGTCTACCCAACCTTAAATGTACTCAGAACACTTACATTAACCTATAGTTGGGCACAGTCATCTAACACAAAGGGAAAGCCCGTTTCATAATAGTGTTGAATATGTCATGTAATTTATTGAATACTGTACTGAAAGTGAAAAATAGAATTATTGTTTGGGTACCGAATGGTTGTATCAGTTGTTTACCCTATGGTCACATGGCTGACTGGGAGCTGTGGCTGCTACCACTGGCCAGCATCATGAAGGAGCAAGGTACTGCAGATCACTAGCCCAGGAAAAGATTAAAATTCAAAATTTGAAGGATAGTTTCTCTTGAATGCATATTACTTTTGCACCTTCTTGAAGTGAAAAAATTGTAAGTCACACCAGCATATATTGGGAACCAACTGTACTTACTACAGTTAAAAAAAAAAAAAATCAATCAACTAGCTTGGTAATATCCAGGGCTAGTTAAAAATTTTTATAATCTTCCAGGAAGGAAATTTAGCATAGTATGTAATTTAAACTGTACTTTAATCAGGAACTGTTTGATCTAGGTACTGTTGATAACCATTTAATAGATGAGAAAATTCAGACACAGAAAAAGTAAGTAATTGGCCTTAGGTCACATAGAATATAAGTAGGGAACACCATTAAAACCAGGCAGTTTGCTCCAGAGTCCACATATTTAATTACTTTTTATTACTTCCAGTTTTATACTTGAAGATAATGAGGTTCTAGATACTGAAGAATTTGTTCAGAGTTACATAGGTAGGGATTTGAACTCAGGCATTTGGATTCCAGACACTTTTTTTTTAATTGTTACATTATATGGCATTTTAATAGTTGGGAGAATTATAACTCACTCCTGTCAAGTCATAATTAATCATGTAGTGCAAAGTAAACAAAGATGTGTAATCATGAAGTTTACTTAAGAGGTATACATTAAATTCTATATGTAAAAAGTGTAGTTGCTGTAGTAAGTGGGATCCAAATGCAAAAGTTGCTCCCACCCACCAGAAAACAGTGCTCAAGTTTGATTCACCTTGTTTGAAATAATTGAGAAGCATGTCCTATTCAGAAATCAACAGAATATAGCACTTCAGCTGGACCAAGACTGTGTTCTATTTTTCTGTCAGTTCTGGAATATCTTTATAACCTTCAACATGGCCGTCACTGCTCATAGCCTAACTAGCAGACATCTCCTGCATTCCACTCTACTCCCCAAGTTATGATCTCTCACCTCTCTGTCCTTATTAACATCACCCTAATTTTTTTCAAGTAGCACGGTATTTCTCAAAGAGATTCTATTAGTATTTTAGAAAATAAAAAGTCTTATACATTTTTTAATTGTTGCACAATTGGCCAAATATTCTTTAGGAAGTAAATAAGTTGTAAATTAATGTCAACAAATTAGTAATAACAAAAAACAAAATCCTGCTTGTCTTGGATTGAATTTAGAATTTAAATACGTGAATCTATGATTGGCATTTATTACTTAGTAGAATCACATGTCCAAACAATTTATTAAAAAAAAATCTTTTGGGTAGTGTTATCACATATATCTGTGCCTTTGACCCAACTCCCAAGTTTCACTAAACTTCCATAAAGGCTTCTATTTTTATTTCACGTTTAATTATAGATAGACTCTATTGTCATTCAGTAAGTAGCATGACAATTACTTTCCAGAAAATTCAGCTTTTGGAAGTATGGCTCTGTAAAACATTTTGGAGAAAATCCAGGTTACTGGGAGTAACCAGTATTACTTCCTTTGGCAACGTTCTTGGGGCAGACATAGGTGGCGTGACAAATAGGAGTGATTCACTCTGGTATTGAATATATCCCATATTAAATCAGGGCTGACCACTCTTTTGTTTAAAATATATTTTTAAAAAATCCACCCATCTGCTATTATCAGTGAGGGTTATACGATAATAATATCACTTTTAGAAAATGTGACACAGTTGTTTTTATTTAGTAAAAGTAATACAGTCTATGGTTTTTTAGTCCATTGTTTATGTTCTCACAGAATATCCTTGATAATTATCTGTAATAGCTGTGGTGTTATTTCATGGCCTCTAGCTACCATTTCACATACAAGCTTAGAATACTATGTATCTTGTAGCATTTCAATTGTGTTTTCCAGTTTCTGAGACAGGGACTGAAAAATATTTAATTAAGAAGACAGAAATCCTGAGCAAATACACACCATGCTGGGTCCTGTAGAAATGTTGATCTTTTCCTGGGGCTGAGGTCTGGTTTTATTTTGAGGCAGCATTGAAGGATGTCTGGAGGCCACTGGCAGGCAAGTTGTAGTCTCATAGCGAAATTGATCTAATTCATTGTGAATTGCTGAAACAAAAGGAACACTGTTTCAAAATGATAACTGCCATTTCTAAGTGTTTACATGTTTGGATTGTCACCTACTTCAGTTACTTGAGAAATTTCAAAATGTACATTCTGAGGTTCTACTAAACACAGATTTCAGTGGTGCTAGCCAGAAAGCAGGGGTCCAATCACAGATGAAAGAGTCTCCATATTTACCTTTAAAAGTTTCTCTTTCCCTCTGTTGCAAGCTATACTGCCTTGAGGGTGAGCAGGAGCTGTGGTAAGGGGAAAGGGGATGGGAGGGAGTGAGAGAGGGCAGAACGGAGAAATCAGGCCCATTCTGCCCAAGTTTCAAGCAGAAGAGAAACTGGGGACCTGAATGCTACCAAATATCCATTTAAAGGAGACTGAAGTTTTAATAACCAGATTGTGCTACAGATTACAGTGAACTGTTTTCTGTTTGAATGGATTGAGGCCTCATTGATTAGTGATTTTATGTTTTCTATTTTCTCATGGTGTGGTAGCTGTGGCTGTTGGGGGATGGAAGGGGGGAAGTTGATAGCATTTATTCAAGAATTAAAATTTCACAGCTTTGTCTATCACTGAGTAGAGACTGGTCAGGAACCACTTCTACACTAATTGAACAACAACAACAACAAAAATAAGATAACAGTATTCGTTTGATTTAACTCCCACTTGAGGAACTGAGGAAACATGGCGGTGTCCATCCTGCTTCTTTCAGGAAGGTCCAAGATTTGGGGTGAGATGGTAGTTGTATCCTAAATATATGAGAATGCAGCTTATTGTGTGGGCCCCCTTTTTTTCTCCTCTAGTGTTTCTTCACAAATAGCCTTTCCAGAGAGAACACTTTTTTTTTTTTTTTTTTTTTTTGCTTATGATCTGACTGCTCCTGAATGCTGCACTTTGCCAACCTTAGTGCAGGTGAAACATGTCAGGCTTACATTTGTGGCTTTGGTCCTTTCTCGTTTGGCTTCCTGTATTTGATGCTCTTTCTCATGTGGTCATTCCTTTTTGTGATTAACTTTTCCAACTGTCTCTGTTCTGAGTTGGGAAAAATGCCTTATTTGGGCAAACACTGTGAATAATAATTATTCTGTTACTACAGTGTCCATTTACTGAGCACTTACTATATAACAGGAGCTCATGTGTACCGTGTCCCTTCCCTTTTGTTCCATAGCACAGGATTTGTTCTTCCCCTGGGATGCTTGCTGGCCTCATCTTGGGTTTCTTAACCCTTATTCATACTTCAGATTCATTGGCAGTCTTTCAGGAAGTCTTCTCAAACTCCCCCATAGCATCATGAACTGTTCCTTCCTAGCTTCCCTCATAGCTGTAGCTTGGCATTTGTTTGTGTGGTTAATGTAAGCTTCATGTATCATTGCACTCAAGATCTTCCCTCCATTTACCTTCCCACAAATCCTTTCCATTCCAACTAGTCTTTTTTCCCATTAGCCCAGTGTCACTGAGAGCATGATAGGAGTGGAAGGTGATAGAACAAGGTGGGACAAGAAGAGAAGAGGCTCCCCAAGACAACACTAACAATATTTGGGGGATTTGTGAGTGATGGGAACCCGTGGAAAATGGTATAAGAATAGCTGTCACAGAAGCCCATGTGGAGGACTTAGGTCATTTGAAGGCTCCCCAGAATATAGAGATGGTGTGCTATTCAACCATGGTCCTTAATTGGGGGCTGAAAGGAATATGCAAGCCTGGACAGTAAGCCATTCCATAGTTATTTGTGTGACCAAGGGATGAACTGAGGGGTCTGAGTGAATATTCTTCTCTATGTACCATCCCTGAGCCCTTCATAAACCATTGTTGGGAGGGGATGGTGGACACTGGGGAGTACCGACTGATTTTTTTCACCATCTAGGCAGCATGGGGTATACTGTGAGATATAAAGAAAACAAATAAATGTTTCACTTTCTGCACTCACATTTTTGGAGTGATGCTCATACCCACTGCACTTATGGTAATGGTGAGAAAGAAGAAAAGAAGAAATAGTGGTGGCCCTGCTCTCATTGAGGAGCCTGCAGGAATCTCACATTTGAGTTGTGTCATGATTGAGGTTATTCTTAGCACATTCAAGGGTGCTGGAAGGAAGAAGAGACCAGTGAATTGGTGATTGTCCCCTCCTGCCCCATTCCACTATTCACTGATCTGTGATTTAGAGCAAGCAATGAAACACTATGGGACTCAGCCTAAAAATAAGAATACTTAATGTATAATTTGTAACTTATGATGTTTTGCTAGAGGAGGTAATTCTGATTTTCCAGAATAGGCCACTTTGATTTAAATGTCTTCAATGTAACTTCCTTCAACTTGCTTTTTTTTTTTTAAAAAATGTCTATTTATTTAGAGAGGGAGAGAAGGAGGGAGAGAATCGCAAGCAGGCTCTATGCTGTCAGCACGGAGCCTAATGTGGGACTCAATCTCAGGCATGGTGAGATCATGACCTGAGCTGAAATCAAGAGTCTGACACTTAACTGAGCCATTCAGGTGTCCCATCAACTTGCTTTTTGAACTCAACATTTTGGTTTGAAACATTTTTCATGTTGATAGTACTTACCAAGTTTATTAATGTTAACTGCTGTATAGCTTTCTACTATGTGAATATATCGCTTGCTTATTTCTTTATTCATTCACTAAGGAAACATGTACTGAGTACCCACTTTAGTTAGGGTACCAGGTTTTGGGGATACAGGAGTGAAACAGATGAAGTTCTGACTGTCAGTGAGCTTGCATTCTTATTGAGAAAAGAGAACAGGCAAATAATGAACCAATCCACATACCCTATATCAGCTAGAATGTCCTTTAAAGAAAATAAAGCTGGATAAGGGAATAGAGAGTGATTGGGATGTTTTTGATAGTGGAGTCCGTAAAGGATTGTCTGATAAGGGGACATCTCAGCGAACCTGGATTGAAATAAGGTAGCTCCATAGGTACTTGGGAGAAGAATATATCAAGAGGGACTGATAGTTACAAAGATGGAAAGGTAGGGGCAGTCTTGGTCCATTCAGGGAATAATGAAGAAACCCATGTGATTGAATTGCAAAGAGAAAGGGAGATAAGGGTTGCAGATGAGGTCAGAAAGATAGTGAAAGAAACAGGTCATTCCAAAGCAGAGTAAGTATTTAATTCTGAATATGATCTGTCTCAACCAGAGGAAAAATTGCATCTGATATAGGTTGCATGAGGTTATTCTAACTACCATGTGGAGAATAGAAAGGAAATTTGCAAGTTTAGAAGGAGAGAAACTAAGCTAAGCTAATATTGCAGCCAGGCAGGCTGTGGGCCAAAGCGGCAGTGGTGGGAGTGATCACATTTGGGCTATGTTTTACATTACATATAGTCTCCCAGGTAATGCTAGTGCTTAGAATATGGAATTGACAGAGAAGCAAAGATAACTTGTCATGTTATCAGTTTTTATACTGATATTCAGATTACTTCCTACTTCTTATTTTTTCACTCTTTTAAGCTGTTTTTGTTAATTATTTGCAATATGGTTTCTATTCTCTCTTTCCTGGTTCATATTCCTATTATAATATATATTTATATATTCTATATATTATATACTTACATATTTTGTATGTTATATATATTTATATAAAGTATACCCATTTGAATATTAGTAAGTGATCTAACTTGGGTAGTGTATAAGAAAGAAACATGACAGGGCACCTGGGTGGCTCAGTTGGTTAAGCATCTGACTTTGGCTCAGGTCATGATCTCGCGGTCCGTGAGTTTGAGCCCCACGTCAGGCTCTGTGCTGACAGCTCGGAGCCTGGAGCCTGCTTCAGATTCTGTGTCTTCCCCTCTTTGCCCCTCCCCCATTCATGCTCTGTCTCTCTCTGTCTCAAAAATAAATAAACATCAAAGAAAAAAAATTTTTTAAAAAGAAACATGATGGAATAGCTGGAGATAAAACCTGGGAAGTTACATTACAAGAAGAAACTAAAGAATCTGTACTTAATTTTGTATAGGGGAGAATCATCGACGCCTTTTAGCAGAGGGATGTTATGTTAAGAAATCAGCTGCAGGAAGATAATTTGGACAGAGGGATTCAGACAAAAGATTCCAGATAATTCTGGAAATTATCTAGGAAAAAGGAAATGAGGGCCTGAGTTCAGAGAGTGGCAGTGGATTCTTGAAGCCATGTTTTATAAAGGGAAAGGCTATGGAACTGCTTACTTGTGCTTGTCCTCAAGGCCTAGTTGTTTATGAGTTGATGATAAAACCACAAGTCATTTCACACTTAACAGTCAAGGCAGTCTTTCAAAAATGGGAGCCATCTCACATATCTGCTATTTTAAGTCTTTCAGGAATATCACATTGCTTTAAGAATAACATCCTAATTTATTATCTTCATCTGCAAGGCTCTGCATGTTCTAAGCCCTGCCACATCCCTCCACCCTTGCCTCAGATAGGAGTCCACTGCACCAAGGCCACACTGGCTGTTTTCTCAAGTTGCCTCACTCTTAGCCTTCAAGCCTCAGCCCAAACTTGACCTCCTCAGTGGCCCTCATCCCTCCCTTCTCCTCAAAGACCCTCTACAAGGGACTGTCTCTTTCTTTATCAGCACTAATTAAAATTTGTAATAATCTTGTTAATTCATTTGCTAAACTGGTTATTGTTCATCTGGTTTTCTCTTGTGGGCTTCGTGGGCCAGGGTTCAGGATTTATTTGACGGGATCTCCAGCACCTAGCATAGTAGCCAGACCAAGTAAGGGCTCAATACACATTTGCTGAATTACAGATATTACCTCAAGGATTTGGGACTTTTTGTCAAGAGATCTGTTTACCACATCTTTTGCTTCAGCCCAGCAGATTTTAATAATAGGTAGTTAGTGGTTATTAAATGCTTCTGAAAACATCTCATATTCATTGGGTAATTAAATTCTATGTAATGAGAAGTACTTCCTCCTTAGAACTGGAACAAGATTGAGGCTGAGGTACTTTGATACTTTTATCTTTCTGACTAAATCTTATTGAGAATATCCTCAGAAGATGGTTCCATGAAACATGCATGGCAGAACTTTGCTCAATCTTGGTGATGACTAAGTGGGCATTTATTTTATAATTCTATGTAATTTTGTGTTTGAAAATTATAACAATAAAACATTAGAAAAACATGATATCTATCGATCTACTGTGTGTCTTTGAGCTCCTGCAAAGGTAGAACCTGATGGGAGAACTTGGGTGCCGGTCGTTTGAGATGGTCCGGGAAAGAGAAGTGAAGGGGGGAAGAGAGTAAGATGGAGGGGGCATCGGGGATATAGAGGTGCACTGTTCAGCAGGTTGCCACTGTGGGCCACTGAGGATCAATCCATCTGGAACTTGCTGAGGAATTGTGAAAAAACATTCCTCAGGCTGTTTTATCAGATGAGAGGGAGAGGGAGGTGAACTGTTAACCCAATGAAGTCAGGGACCAGTGGTTGAGGGTTGTTCCCATGGGTGTTAACTTCCTTAAATGTCTGAGGCTGCAAAGAGTGAGCAGCCTACCATAGCTTTGGAGAAAGTTTCAAGGCAGAAAAGCAGACAGGTACAACTCATGTGCTGGAGGTGGAAAGGACATGTAATTATCCAACACGACAGATGACTTCAGTCTGGTAGAAGGGTTGTAGTGTAGGACACCACAAAGATTTGCTGTGATGTGTGTGTTTATCTATTTTGATGACAAAACAGCTGTTTTACTACCTCTTCCATTTCTTTGCAGATACAGTGCAGTTGCCATAAATCCTTTATACAATTGGAAGATTTGCAAGTGGCTTGTAAAGCAGGCAGAATGTTGACCATTTAGATGCTGGAGATGTAATTAAAAATAAGACGTAGTGGACTTCGCCACTTTTGAGATTTCGTCTTTTAGGTGGTAGAATGTCTTCTCTTCACTTTTTGGTGCTATCTTAAGAGTGGTAAGAGGAAATCTGGAGGGAAAAACTCTAAGAGAAGCAGGTGTAGTTAACAGGAATTAGACAAAATGATTATTCCTGTTCCTCACCAAAAGCCATAATTACAGTCAAAGAGAACTTCTGTTACCTAGTTGAACTTAAAAATTTTAGTAGTATGAAACATCTCAATGTGTTTTCCTCTTTTAAAATTTCAAGCCAGGACTAGGACTTGACAAATGAAATAAATATTGTAGCTTGTAATGCTTGTGTTGCAATAGGATTTATACATATATATATATATATATATGTGTGTGTGTGTGTGTGTGTGTGTGTGTGTATACATACACAAAATTGAGCTCAGATATATATCTATATCTATATATATAGATATATATATAGATATATATATCTATATATACATATATCTTTAATACAGTTAGCATAAAGGCTAATTAATATTCTTTAGTAATAAGATCTCTTCAAAAGCATTTATGAAGCTTCTTTACTGGACTAAATAAATCATCTCCCAGTTTTGAGTCCAGGAACACCATCATTCAACTAGGCAAGGTAATCTCTTCCAAGTCCTCCATCTTCTTGTAAATATATAATGATGACAAAATGCAAAATATTACCACATAACTAAAATTTTAAATCTCAAAGGCTAGTACTTAAAAAATGGTATCAGGATTAAAATCATTACTTTCCTATATTTTAAAAAATTTGTTAATTTTGAAAGAGTGCAAGTGAGCAAGGGAGGGCAGAGAGAGAGAAGGAGAGAGAGAATCCCAAGGAGGCTCCATGCTGAGGGCTTCCACAAATCATGAGATCATGACCTGAGCCGAAATCAAGAGTTGAACACTTAACCGATTGAGCCACCGAAGCCACGCTGATTACTTTCTTATCCTTAAATGAGTGAAAGGAGAGAGTGAGATGATGAGGAAATTGCTTCACTTCATAGAACCATAACATTTTAGAACTTTGGTTTATCAACTGTAACCATCTCATTTAATAGCTAAGATCACCCAAGCACATAAATGTTAGTTGAGAAATGTGAAAGCGCAATGAGTTGAGGCTGCTGAAGAAATGGGCAGAATACTAATGAGTATTGTTAAGAGAAATTTCCATTTCCATTTGAAGTTCATAGCTGGTATTAACAAAATTCCTATTCTGGGTTTTCTGATACTAATATTTTCATGGTCACCATTGGTTGTTTAAAGTTTTCCAAGTGACTGCATTTCTGCATTCAGAAATGGCCCTGAAAGCGATATGCCCACCCCATTCTTGCTTCCTATCCATTTAAAAAACAGAGCTGAAGAATTAAATAAATCAACAAAAAATACACTGGCTAATATATCTCTATCATGTAAAAATTTTATATGCCCTTTCTACCTACCCATCCATGTATCCATCTATCACCCATCTACCCACCCATCCATCCATTCATCCACCCATCTGTTCATAATAAGGTGTTCATAGACTCATTAATGGCATCTAAATAACGGTGTGATGGGACCCAACATGCACTGGATAAAGAGACCTGATTCTGTGCACCTTTAACCAACTTCATATTCAGTGACCCTAAGGTGATAGCTTGAAATTGGCTATGGTAAGACTTTTTACACCATAGAAAGTAGCAAATGTTGTAAATCATCACCTCCCTGCACTCCCCTACAGTGAACTGGTTGTTAAACATTTACTAGTGCAGTGCTGTCTTGCCAGTAACTCCACTTGGGGTTGGTTTAAAAATTAAACATAGTGAAAATAAGATGATAAACTTGAGGATAATGAGAAATATACTAAAGTAAGCTGTCAACTGAGCCCATGTTTGATTTAAAAATTATAAACCTATAAATCTGAGGAAAAGAAAAAATATTTCCTTGGAACTGAACTAAGAAAGGACCACATTTTCTTTTTTAGTATTATAAGAGACACTTTTGAAATGGACAGTTCTTTGATGGGCTATAAAGGCTAAAGTTATACTATTTAAAAATATATGTCATTTATGGGCCTTCTGGGTGGTTCAGTCGATTAAGCATCCAACTCAATTTTGGCTCAGGTCATTACCTCCTGGTTTGTGAGTTCGAGCCCTGCATTGGGTTCTGCCCTAACAGTGCAGCCTTTGTCTCTCTTTCTGCCCCTCCCCTGCTTACTCTCTATCACTCTCTCAAAATAAAAAAAAAATGTTTATTATTTGTCCAGATTATAGAAATGTCAAATTTAGATTTTTTCTAGGTTTTTGAATTGAATGCTTAGATTTTTTAATATTGGTTATCATGGAAATTACTATTTCCCTGAGTATTGGTTTAGAAAATTTTCATAAATTTTTATAGCTACAACTTAATGGGTAGCATTATCCCTGTCAAATAGTTACTTATGAGATTTTTTTTCCAATTTCCAAAGGTTTAACTCTTAAATATGGTTTCTTTGGTTTGAAGTTCTAGTTTTATTTCAGTGTGATCAAAGTATGTAGCCTGAGGAAGTTCCTCTTTTTTTTTTAATACATTTTTTAAAAAAGTTTATTTTGAGAGACAGTGGGAGTATGGGAGGGAGAGAGAGAAACCCAAGTGGCTCCATGCTAACAGCATCCCAAGGTGGGACTCCATCCCTTAAATCACAAGATCATGACCTGAGCGAGTCAGATGCTCAAATGACTGAGCTATCCAGGTACCCTAAGTTATGCTCTTTTTCATGAAATTGTGCATAGTGTGTGTATGTATCTATTAAATTAGCTTAATCTTCAAATTATTAAATTTATTTGTTTTACCATATAGTTTATGTCTTCCTTATCTATCTATGAAGATATGTTAAGTAATTATAATTATATCTGAATCATAATTTTGTTTTTCATTACATAAGTCTAAACATTTATATTTTACATGTTTGGAATGTTATTTCATGCTTACAAGTTCAAGACAACTAACTTCACTGTGAACTACATCTTTATCAACATAAAATATCCCTGATTTTAAAACTTACTAGTTTTACCTAAAAATCGACTTCTTATATTCACGTCAATATCCCTATTGTTTGTCTACAGTTTCCGGTCAATTTCCCTCTATTAAAAAAAAAATTGTGTCATTAAATTTTATCAGTGTCTTTTGTTCATACTGAAATATTTTTGTTCATTTTGAAATATTGCTTAAATTCTCTTTTTTCTTCATATAGTGGTATTAAGTAATATATGTTATTTTTAGTCCCTTTGGTTGTTTTCATATTAAAAATTATCTATTTGTTGGGGCACCTGGGTGACTCAGTCAGTCGGTTAAGCATCCGACTCTTGGTTTTGGCGCAGGTCATGATCTCATGGTTCATGGGTTCAAGCCCTGCATCCAGCTCCATGCTCTCAGCATGGAGCCTGATTGGGATTCTCTCTTTCCCTTTCTCTCTGCCTCTCTCTCAAAATAAATAAATGAACTTAAAAAAAAATGATCTATGTTGATTAGAGTATACACACTGGGTAGCAGGGACCCAGATCTGATCATTGATCTCTGCACATTAGCATGGAGCCAGGTACTTGCACACAAAAGACAAATGAATAAATAAATAAATAGACATTGTTAATAAAACAGAACTGATTTGCTGTATCTGAATAAGAGAAGTTTAGAATACCTTTATTTCTGTCCTCTTCAGTCCTGCTACTGCCCTGTTTCTATTGAAATAAAACTAGATCCTTTCAGTATTTAAAAAAAAAAAAAGGTATGTTTTTATACATCCAAGAATTACTTTTGACATTTGTCAAGTTTCATAACTGTGTTTGTAACAGTTACTTAGACACCAACCTTGTGTTAAGTTCATTACTCACTGACTTTTCTTTTGAGCCACACATGCCTTCAAATCGAGTTAATTTCTTGGTTTTGATTCATTTCTTGGTTGGGTGAAATACTTCCTTAAGTAATTTTTTTCAAGACAGATAACTAAGTAGTATATTTCCTGAGTCACTTCATGTCTGAGAAGGTCCTTCTGTCCTCACTAATGAATGTGGACTTGGATGAGATTGGAATTTTGGAGTCATAAACATTCCCCGTAAAACCTTGAAAACACCCTTCCATTGCCATATTTCATACACCACTGAGAAAAGTCTGATGGTATCTTCATAGCT
This sequence comes from Panthera uncia, assembly GCF_023721935.1. Taxonomy (NCBI): domain Eukaryota; kingdom Metazoa; phylum Chordata; class Mammalia; order Carnivora; family Felidae; genus Panthera; species Panthera uncia. The sequence continues at coordinate 32,905,017 of NW_026057578.1, read as the reverse complement.
CTTACTTTACTCTCTTCTGCCTGGAAGCTTTGAGAATATGTATTTATACCCAGAAAAATACAAAATATATCATTATTGTTTAATTGCAGATTGATCTTTATTAATATCTAGTATTTACTTAGACCCTTATACTAAATGTTCAAAACTTTCTTTAGCTCAGAAACTTTTCAGATTACTTTGATTATTGCATCTCCTTGCTTTATAGCATTCTAATTCATACTTTTTCAATCCTATATATGCCTTGCTTCTCATGTATTTGATCATTGTCTTTCTCCTCATATCCTTTAATCTATGAATTTGGGCTGAATTTCTATAATCCATCTTCTAAATGTTGCTTTTAGCTTTCTGTGGACTGTAGTATACCATTTATTTTATTGACTTTTACTATTTGCTGATAATTATTTTTCACCTGCAAAAATAATTCCTAATAGCAGGCTTTCCTTTACATGAATGTTATGTCCTTTCAGATTGTATTAGGAATAGGGATTAGAGAATTCTTAAAGAAAAAGTTATTCCATGGACATCACAGGTTCTCATGCCTTAAAAGAGTCCTTTATATTGAATTGCTGTATTTTTCATATTTCATTGAATTTTCAACACACACACACACACACACACACACACACACACACGATTATAGTCTATGATAATACAGTATGTGATTTGAAATGCATTCTGTTAGATGTCATTTGAGTCATTAAAACAAGTAAACAATCCCCAAAGAGGAAAAAATGTTTCTTTTTTTACAGTTTCTTTTTTCTTAAGGTTTACTTATTTATTCTGAGAGAGAGCAAGTGTGCGCACATGAGCAGGGGAGGGGCAGAGAGAGAGGGAGAGAGAGAAGCCCAAGCACCCTTGGTGCTGCCAGCACAGAGCTTGATGCAGCACTCGATCCCATCAACCATGAGATCATGACCTGATCCAAGACCAAGAGTCATATGTTTTAGCTGAGCCAATTAGGTGCCTATATGGTTTCTTTTAAAACTGGGATTTAGGGGCGCCTGGGTGGCTCAGTCGGTTGAGCGTCCGACTTCGGCTCAGGTCACGATCTCGCGGTCCGTGAGTTCGAGCCCCGCGTCGGGCTCTGGGCTGATGGCTCAGAGCTTGGAGCCTGCTTCCCATTCTGTGTCTCCCTCTCTCTCTGCCCCTCCCCCATTCATGCTCTCTCTCTGTCTCAAAAATAAATAAATGTTAAAAAAAAACAAACAACTGGGATTTAATGGGCCCTGAGAAATAGTGGAAACACTCTAGGAATCCAGTGTGTAGTTGAGAAGTTCATGAGATGCCTTCTGCTCTTCTCCTTAGCTACTCTGTACCTGTGGGTGTAGTTCCCAAAATTGTTTGTGAAGTTTTTGTGCTTTCTATTGATAGACCCTTGTGTATATTCTACTCCATCTCTATGCATAATTAAAAAATACTTCAGCTGCATGTGACAAATCCCAAATAACAATAGCAATAAACAGGTTACATTTTTCTTTCATTGTTGAATGAAGGATGCTCAGTGGAGACATAATGTATCTTGAGAAAGGAAGAGGTAGGATCAGGCATCCAGTATGGTTTTTGAGATAGAGTGAAGGAAAGCTGGGGGCCTCAACAAAGAAACTTAAGACAAAATAGTTTCAAGGATGAATTTGACAAGAATAATGGACTGTTAGCTATGCATCTCACCCTTAGTTGAAACTGTGTCATTATTATCATCCACGAATGTTGAAGCCATATGAGATACTGTGGTGACCAAGAGCATAAGCCCAGGGTTCTGGCAGGTCTGGGTCTGAATCTTGTCTTTGCCATTTATTGGCTATGGAACCTCCAGCAAGCTATATCACTATTCTGTGTCCCAGATTCCTCACTTCTAAAAGTGTAAAAGATTGTTACAGCACTATGGAAAACACATGCAACAGTACTTGTGAAACAAACCTGGCATATAGGAACTACACTCATTAATTTTAAATTTAAATATTATTATCACATATATATTAAATATCACATATGATAACACTGTATATTAGAGTTGATCACCAACCCAGAAAGAAAATCTCTCTTATAAAAGAATGGCATTGCGAATATTAGTCACATATTTTCGGTTTTTAGAATTATCTGATTAAATACCCCACGCTACATGCAATGTAATATAGAAAATTAATAACTTCCAAGAACCCTGAGATTTCTATTGGTTCTATTTTGTCACCAAGGAGTTTCCAAACCTTTCTTCATATTTGAAGCGCGTAAGGGTCTCTTAAAAATTACAAAGCCTAGGTCACACTCTAGAGCAAGTAAACTACAATCTCTGGGCTTGGGACAGAAGCATCAGTAGTTGGAGCCATCCAGGTGATTCCAATAAATGTAGAAACCCCCTACTCTAACACATAGCATTCTTATCTGGCATTTAGTGTCTTTATTTGTAAAATGGAAGTAATGACACATTAATGAAAAGGTAGAGTTTAGAATTAAATAAGAGATTTGTAAACAAAGTTCTAAGTATCATATATAACTATGGGCTCAGTGAACAGTGCTTTAAATGATTTAAATTTATTTAGAGAGGACTGAGTTTTATATCTTCTAAGACCAAAATATTTTATATCTTCTTAAGTCTTTGGTAAGTCAGAAATATTAATGTCAATAGTCATATTGAAAATCCTGATTTAAAAAAATTCTCACATGTCTTTTTGTTACTAAGAACAGTAAAAATGTTTATTGACTCAGGAGAGTGATTAATATGTTGGGCCCTCTTTCTAAGAGAAGTATCTCATCACCTAGCATACCATACTGTATTGACGTCAGCATTCTGAAACAATTTGTTTGCTAAAAGTCTCACCAAACCAACGACAGTAAAAGTCTCAAGAATTTTTTTTTAAATGTGGTTTGTGGCTAATGGCAAAACCCTAACAATATCCAAAAGCATGTAAAACTGTAATTGGTTTTTTTTTTGAGATCTTCCCACAAAACAGTAAAAAGATACTTAAAAATCAGCAGGCACTGTTATTTCTTTTCAAAAAGGAGGTATCCATCATTGTTTTTTTAGCACTATGAATTTCTATGTGTTATGTCCACCTTTATAACACATGACATAGACATGGGTGTGGAGAGAAGACAGCTACTCAGGACCTCTTAGGGAATCCTCCACTGTGGGTGAAGTCAAAGCTTTAGGACTTAACATCTTTAAAGAACCTTTTAGGGGCACCTGGGTGGCTCAGTCGGTTAAGCGGCCGACTTCGGCTCAGGTCATGATCTCACGGTCCGTGAGTTCGAGCCCCGCGTCGGGCTCTGTGCTGACGGCTCAGAGCCTGGAGCCTGTTTCAGATTCTGTGTCTCCCTCTCCCTGACCCTCCCCCGTTCATGCTCTGTCTCTCTCTGTCTCAAAAATAAATAAACATTAAAAAAAAATTGTTTAAAAAGAACATTTTAATCTTTTGTAGGATAAGAACCTAATTGTCAAAGGCACAGTAGGAAAGAAACCACTAAAAGGAACTATTTTACATTTGAAAAGATAAATAAATAAGCTGTTGATGATTTGGGTTAAGTGTTCTACAAGTACCAAGATGGTGTTCTTCAGAGTTTCTCACAGGTCCGATATATACAAGTTCTAAAAATTTGAATCTGGGTTTGATAGAGAAATTTAGATTCCATTATTATTGGGAATATCATTACATGCATGATCTTTCTGTGACATTGGAGTAAAACCACTTGAAAAGGAACTAGAATTTCTAAAGCTGGTGTAAGCTGTTCCTGAGTTGGGAAGAGAGGCTTTTGGCATTTATCAATAATACAAGATTTCTCCCACCACACTGACATTAGCTTTAATGGCCAGATGCAGAGGATATTGAAAATAGATCGTGCTTCAAAACTAAGAGTGAATATAAATAAAAAATGCTAAAGAATGTCCACCTCAACCCCAGACATTTCCCCTGTAAGAACCTGCAACAATTCTTATTATTGCAATGTCTCCTTTGAAAGCAATATTTTGTCATCTTGAGAAAAAAAATACATAGTTCCCATCCTTATGGGACAACAATTACCTAGAAATGGTGCACTGCAGGAAATGGAGTCAGGCGTGTTGGGAACTACAGATCTGGGCTGTGTGGTCAGCAGAAATTCCCCCAGAAAATAGGTACTCTGAAAAATCTGCTTTCTTACTTACAGATTTTCTCTGTCTTCTTTTTAATAGTGGACGTTCTCCCACCAGGTTATCCTTTACGTTCCCATCTCATTGCATAGTGCAAAGCCATGGTGGGGCTCATTTTTCAGACAATGTGGGATGATGTTCAAGACTTGACACATAATCAGCAGTAAGACTGGCGCCCTGGCCAACAGAGTGGAAATATTCACTTTGAAAAGGGATATCATAAACCAAAGTATGAGAATCACATTAAAACACATGTCTATAAAACACAACCTATGCCCTGAAGCTGACATTTGACCTCTCATACTTGCATATGAAAAATGATTTTCTGCTGCCCAAAAGTATGTTTCAGAAATTGATATGAGGGGAACTGTCTCACTTTTCCATGCAGGGATAGAATTTCAGAAAGGCAGGCTTCTCCCTGCATTCAGTTTCATTCATTCTTATCTGTAAAGCCTAAGAACTAGAAGTTAAGTTTAAAAGGAGTATAATAATATCTTCCTGGTGATAATTTATCTTCACGCTTAAGAGAGTTGGCTTACCTAATTGTTCTCCATTTACAGATGGTGTTGAAGTCAATCATATTGGACTCTCTTCTTTATCTTTCATCCTTTTCATAATTAATCTTCTTGCTCATCAATTAAAATATATTAAATATTGATCTATTGGAGAAGATACTCATACCTTTTATTTTTACTGTATTGCTGCCTTTTATTATCATTTGATAATAAAATGGTTCTGTTACATTTTAGAATTAGATACACTAAGGTAAATTATAGGAATCTCTCTCTCTCTCTCTCTCTCTCTCTCTCTCTCTCTCTCTCTTTTTTTTTCTTCAGTAGTTCCTATATGCCCTGGTCCTAGTCCATTGTATGATTAGGCTTAATTGGATTTGTAGACCTTATCTTGTCATATGTCACTTGTGTCATTATGGCGTGGCAGGAATAAAAATGGCTGTTGAAACTGTTGCCTTGAATTTGAATTGAAGGTATTTCTCCTTTATTTTATTTATTTTTGAGAGACAGAGAGTGGGCAGGGGAGGGGCAGAGAGAGAGAGAGAAAGAGAGAGAGAGAGAGAGAGAGAGAGAGAGAGAGAGAGAATCTGAAGCAGGCTCCAGTCCCTGAGCTACCAGCACAGAGCCCAACGTGGGGGGCTTGAACTCACGAGCCGTGAGATCATGACCTAGCCAAAGTCAGATGCTGAACCAACTGAGCTACCCAGGTGCCCCAAAGGTACTTCTCCTTTAAATGGCCTTGAACAGTTTGCTCTGTCTCAGTGATCCTCCATTTTCTAGTGTGTAAAATGTAAGCAGTGACCCTAACCTACCACAGAGCACTTTGGAGAGCATCAGATGGATGCACTTGAGACTTAACTGCTCATGCATGTAAGGTGCGTTGCCTTACAGAAGTGTGGACATACAAATATTAAAAGTGGAGACATGAATTCTGCTGCTTTCTGAGGTGACGAATGCTGCTCTGTAAGCAGGGAGTGTACACGTGTAGATCTGTGGTGACGTAGCTGATAACGTGAGTGACCTGCCAGGTGCCTTTAGCCTCGGCCCAGCCTCCCCCTGCCTGAGGGCTTCCTCTGTTGGGCTCTCACGCAGCAGGCCCCACACCAGGTACTGAGATCCTGAGGTGCTGGCCCAGCGTCCTCCATCCAGGGTTAATGAGAATTGGTGAGTAAGGACGCTAACTCCTTTGCCCCTTGGGTGCGATGGTCCTGAGATACGTGTTCTACATGATCTCCCAGTTCCCTGGCAGCTGGTGAAGCTCCACTAGCCCACAGTGGTAGTTTAATTGATACCCCATCCTCTGTCTGCTGTCTTCCCTGTTTTGTGTCATATCCCCCCTACTGGTGCATTTTGGGCTCACCTCCTTGCAGAGCCATGATCTCAGAGGCTGCTTCTGGGAGGTGCAAACAAACGAGACACTTCCACTGTCCCTCAAGGCTCAGCAGGCTTAAAACCCTCCTATGCCACTTTAGCCTTTGCCGACTTCCTGCCAGCCCCTGGATCTGTTTCAGTCCCTCAAATACGCTCAGCCGCATGCTCTCTCAGGGCCTTTGCTCATGCTGTTTCCCTCACTGGGACACATTTTACCCTTTATCATAACGTTCACAGCAGTTTATGTGTGTTCATTTTTCTGGTATCAGTTCAAAAATTCAGTGTTCAGGAAAGACTGGCATCCCTGCCTAGACTGGTTTCTACCTCTGTATACTTCTTATCCTTTAATCTTCCTAGCGTTTATTACAGTTTGTAATTATATACATGTGGGGACATTCCACTGTCTGCCTCCCCAAAAGGAATGTAGAACTCTAAGAGGGCAAGGATCATTTCTATTTTACTCTCTTATTTTTTTCCCTTAAGTCCTGGCAGAGTGCTTATTGACTCTTTATTGAATGAATAAGTGTGAGGGTGTGTGTGTGTGTGTGTGTGTGTGTGTGTGTGTAATTGTATCTATTCCTTTATTTTTAACATAACATCTGCTTCCAGAAGTTTCGCTTATCAGCCCTTCCCTTTGAACAAAAGGCTCCTGGGACTAAAATTCTCTCACATCCGCCATGATGAAAGTGGAGCTCTGTATCGTCAGAACTCTTTCTAGAGTAGACTGGGGAGGTTGTGTACAGTGGAGATGGGAGCTGTTACAGCAGCTGTGGTAGGCAGGTGAGAAGGAAGTGACCCAGAAGCTGCTGCCAGTGAAGGCTTGAACCTTTGGGGTCAGTCTGTGGAGTGTCCTGGGGCTGGAGTTGAGCTCTGGAAAACAAAAATCCCCTCCATTTTGCTGAGAGGCTTAAGATATTTTCCTTTTAGGGGTTCAGTTCCCTTTTATGACCCCCATCCAAGGATTTCTCAGTGCACATTTTAATCCATGTATCAGATCTTATGGGGTGCGTGGGTGGCTAAGTTGGTTAAGTGTCCAACTCGATTTCGGCTCCAGTCATGATCTCACAGTTCGAGTCCCGGCATCAGGCTCTGTGCTGACAACGCAGAGGCTGCTTGGGATTCTCTGCCTCCCTCTGTCTCTGCCCCTCCCTGCAATCTCTATCTCTCAAAAATAAACATTTAAAAAAAGAAAAAGAACTTACCTGTATCAGAATTGCGTCGTCTTTGAGTTTTAGTGGTCTATTGCATTTTCTCTGGAATGGTCCATTCTGTGGGTAGATTATATTTAGTGTAAATTTTTATTAAAAAAAAAACAACAAAAGGATGGATACCAGGATGTTCTGATATTCTAGTATAGTATCAGAATTCTAAATATAATTATTCAGTTTAAAATGTTAATCAAAATAAATTATAATAAATGTGTAAAAACTGCTTTAAAAATGTATACTAGATTCTCGTGAGAAGTGATATTTAGATATCCTTGGAATAGAAAATGTGTACATGTGAGCAGTTCATCCCTTCCAGGGTCCTGTGTAGGACAGCTTCTTGTGAACCATGTAAATGAGAGGCAATGCCCTTCTCCCTCACTGTATTTCTACATGGGCACACGTGTGTGTAGGAGAAACAAATCTCTTAACTATTGGGATAATGCAATCAAACGTCACCAGCCCTTACTCCAGAAATCTCCAGGTATCTGAAACAGAATAACAAAATCGTTTCCTATTTCTCTGTTTTGCTTGAACAGCAACCTCATTCTGGACTTTGTTTTCTGTGTGCTGACATCATCCTTGTGCTCTGAGCAGTTGTCTCTGATCAGCTGCATCAATTAAGGGAATCAGTCCCCCAGCTTGGTAGTCAGAAATGCTGGGGAAGTTTACAATGGGCCCTTAGGGAAGGACTCAGATGTACAAATGAAATTACAATAATATCAGTAGAGAGGATACCTGTTGGGTTTCTTTCTTTCTTTCTTTTTTTTCCTAGAGCAGAAGGAACCTTAGGGGAAATGAACACCTGGTGAAATGGTTTGCTCAAATTCATTTAGCAATTTATTTTTTTCATTCCTGTAGGGGAATTAGCAGAGTGCTAAAGGTTTTAAAGAATTCAGATGAAAAGCCATCTGTTCCCTGGGCTTTGTTCAATCTGAATTTAAGGATGGCTTTGGAGATTTCCTATTCCCTAATTAATTCCTCTAGATGAGCTTGTGGGGTTGGCTCAATTTATTTTTTGAAAGATGGAAAAAAATGCTCCCATCAATTAGTCCTTTGTTACATCGTGACTGAGATGGAAATAGCTTTTTGCCAAATGGAGCGAGGAGCTGAGAGATGCCTGTGTTTGCAGTGGCCAGGTGTCCTTTGTCATTAGGCCTGGCTTTGATGTAAGTCCTGTTCTCTGGGCCTTTCAGATAATTGGTGAGAAAGCACCCAGCCTTGCAGGAGTCTGAGTAATATTTAGCCTGAAGCACAAAGGCAGGGAAACCAAAGCACTGAATGGGAGTCATGTTTTAAAGAGCATAATTGTTCTAACAATTGTTTGTATTACCACGTGTAATGCATTATCGTTGAAGCCTCCCTGAGTACGGTTTTCTAGAATAGAGTTTTCTATGTGGACGAGCACGAGGCAGCCAGCTAGAGGATTGAATAAGGGAGAAGCAGAGGAAAGGGAAAGAGAGAGGGAAACAGAGACAAGAGAGAAGATAGGAGGGGGGTGAGACCCTCCAATAAGTTGGCTTATGGATTTGGCAGTGTGACAGTATAAAAGTGTAAAAATCTGCCTTCTTAACTTATGTCTGCTCTCAAATTAGAGCATCAAACTAATGCTTTGTGCAGAAATCTCCATCCACCATGAGACACAAAAAGTTTGAGGCTTTCAGATCCATTGGTTGGGGATGGGTCCAGGCCATTCTGAATGGCACATTGAAAGAAATGGTTTTAAAGAAAAATGATGATCCCGTGGTATTATTTTTAGAACATTACATAGGTTTTAATCCTCTCATGTCCCTATTTTATTTTCAAGATGACTGGGTAATTTTTTATAAGACTTATGTCTGGCAGACTCAGATCACTGGTTCTTTCACAATGTAGGCTAAGCCTTAAATTCTCCTGTAGCAGGTAGTAAGGAGGATATGATACAGGGGAAGTACCAGCCAGAGCAGGATAGAATGGGAACTCTCAGTCCTTCTGCCTGGTGGATTGTAGGAAGGAGAAGAGCACCAATAAGGAGGGGGAAGAGCTGGTGATCTAGTCTCAAATTCTGTAGGGTATTTTTTCTCAGATCAGTTAAATGAAGAAAGAAGGTGCAGTTCTTCAATCAAGACACACACACACACACACACACACACACACGTGTGTGTGTGTGTGTGTGTATCTTATATATATCTTATATGAAGACATATATGTATACATATCTTATGTATATCATATATATAAATATATAAATATGAATATACATATATATTTATATATATGGCTAAGTCAGCAGTGTGGCTTGCTTGGGATGTGTGTGTGGAGACAAGCATGATCTGGGGGACATCTGGAATTTCCTACGTGTTCCATTGTAGAGTGGAGGTTGCTACTGATGACAGCTGGAGAGAAGGGTTACCAGGTGGAGACACCGAGAGCTTTCGAGCTGAATGTTTCAGGTTTGACTGCCTGGTTGGGATTGGGTAGAAGTCATGGTGGACACTTGGGGGAGTAGGATATGGATTGCCGGCAAGAGTCAGGGAAGACCTAACCTAACTCAACAGGAAGGGACATCATCGCCTAAGACCAGAGAGAGTAAGACCATACGGTCACAAGCAGTAAATATCACAATGATGTTACCTAGGAGAGCAGTGAAAAGGTAGATACAGGACCCATTGCCATTAATGGCCCATGGATGCCTTGGTCAGGACAGCATCACAAGACTTCCCCCCAACATACTCATATACCTTCCCCTACCCGCAGTCACCATGGGACAGAGGACCTGTTCCCACCATGGGAATGAGGAGGGAAAGAGATGAATCACCAGGCTGGATAGTTACAGCATGTGTAAAATTAAAGGAGAAGGTGATATTCCTCTATGTCATATTTAAGTCAACATTTGTATATAAAATTGTACAAAGATTAGACCAGTGTAGGAAAAAAAATCACATAAAATGCTATGTTGTCTTTGCCCATCTGTATGTAATAGAAGGAAATTTATGACTCTGCCACAGGATCCTTTCAAGTATTAAAGAAGTAAGATTGAGAAAGGGAAGTTATCTGGGAGGAGGGCTTTTTCTTTTTAACTACAGAAAGAATAATTTTGAACACTTTGCCTGAAAACTTTTGTTTACCACCCAGTCCCCTTAGGATGAAATTCAAATTCTTCTGCATGCCCCTCCAGATGTCACACGGCCTGTCACCTGATTGTCTTTCTCAACTGCATTGTTTCCCTCCACTTTCTTCCTGTCCTGCCAGATCCAGAGATTACCAATATTTGTGCCTCGCTCCCACTTCACGTTGCTCCAGGGTTGCATGTGTATGTGCTGGTGTCTCTACCTGGAACACTGTTCATTTCCTCCAGACAGAAGCCAACCTCCCCAGTCTCCCTCATCCATACCTCCACCAACAACCGTATGGGCTCCTCTACCTGCTTTCACAAACTTACCCACTGCCTGAGACCAGGGGAAGGATTTTTTCCTCCTTTGGGACCACGGACCCATTTAGTCATGCTTCAATACATACAATAAAGTGTATGAGCAAGGAGAACAGTTCTTTTGAAACACATCTATCAAAATTTAAGAGGAAATAAATTTATTCTTCTTTATTCATGTGTTAAATGTGCTTCTTTATTCGTGTGTTAAATGACAAAATACAGTGATGGGTTTAATAACCTCTGTCATTTTGAAATGATGATAAGCATAAAGGACATTTTAAGATATCTTCAGTAACTGTGATATGATGTGAAAATGTCTATGATTCCTACTTTGTGACCACAGAGTCCATTTTTGCTGCTGTGGTTTGTTGCCTTACAATCATTATAGAAAGACATACTAAATTTTCAGTTAGAGTTATTGAAAGTAAAGATGTAATATTTTTCACATTCCAAGTTCATAACCCTAAAGGGAAGACCCCTTGATATTTCCACCTGCTCTTCCTGGCCCTGCAGCATGTGCTAAGCTCTTTCTCTGTCCCCATGGCATACAGAGCTGTCCCTTTATAGCATGTACCACCCTGGATTGGAACCAACTGTTTTTCATCTATGGATTGTCACTATATATATGCTTTATGAAGTCAGGTCTATCTGCTTATCATTTCCCTATTCCCGGCAGAGGGGTTTCCATATATAGCTGTGGCATTAGGTTGAGCTTTTAGAGGTCTAGTTATGTTTTTAAAGTATAAATAATCTGGGGTGCCTGGGTGGCTCAGTCAGTTAAGCATCGACTTTGGCTCAGGTCATGATCTTACAGTTCGTGAGTGTGAGCCTCACATTGGGCTCTGCACTGACAACTCAGAGCCTGGAGCTTGCTTTGGAATCTGTGACTCCCTCTTTCTCTCTGCCTCTCCCCCACTCACACTCTGTCTCTTCTGTCTCTCAAAAATTAAATAAATATTAAAATTTTTTTAAAGTATAAATAATCTGAGCCCTACTCCCCAAAGAATTGTATTTTTTATTGTTTTCAGACATTTAAATCACCAATTCTACTTGTAAAAGCTTATTCAAATATCTTTTTAAGATAGGCTTTCCTTCAAGGGTCATGTAAATGATGTAAATGCTATCAACTCATTGGTATATTATCCACTCATTGATAACAACCATCTGGATTGCATTCGCTGATTTATTTGGCCACCATTAATTTGAAATGCTTATTTATTGGGTCTGACATTACTAAAGGTTGATCCTTGGGTAAATGATTGTAGCACAAACAAGGTCAGGGGCCAAACAATGCTCATTGCAGGAGCAGTACCTCATTGGAGAAACTCACTGCCCCAGATCACTTACAGACATATATATATGTCTCCTGGTACCCTCACTGAGTATGGGGCAGTGACCTAGGTAGTATTTGGCAGGGCCTGACTTCTGACTTTGCAGGAGAGCTTCTGACCCTTGGGCTGTGGATCTTTGATACTATATGACTAGACTGTGATGTGATCAAGGACCAGGATATGATAGTAAAATGAAGAGCAGAAACTTAGTGCTGACCTTCTGTAGTCGGCTTAGTCCTGTGATGAGGATGGACGGGAGACACAAGCCCCTGCTCTGCCATTATCAAGAACTTGGATTGCAAGATTTGTAATTGCAACTGGATCACATGAGTTAGCAGTATGGTCAGCCATGTTGGAATTCTTGGTTGGTAAAGCATAGACGCCTCCATTGGCAAGACTGAGGGTGGAGGGGAAGAGGGGTTGCGTTTCAGGCCTTAACTGTTACCAAGCTGCTACCAAGCATTGATTGGCTTGCACACTAACCATTGTGGGTTTCTCACAGAGCACTGCAGAAGGAAAACTCCTTTTAGGAGAGGCCAGGCTTCAGGGGTCAGTCTTGGACAAATTAACCCTTCTCTCTCAATTATTAACTTACCGGTTCCTAAATTTCCTCTCTTAAAAAATGGCACCCTTTTCTATAATTGTTGGAAGGAGTAAGTGAGGTGATACATTTAACACCATTGGCACAGTTCTTGGCAGACAATAAGAACTCATATCTTATCATTTTTCTGTGAACGTTTATACAACATTAGTGACAACTTGCTTAGAGTAAGATTTTCTTCAAGCACCAACTAGACTATAGTGATCTGCTCCTTTCTATCTCTGGAGGACCAATTTTCTGAGTAGTTTATTTAGGTTCTTATTACTGTGTTCTCTTTCTCTATTGGTTTCCTGTATATGTTCTGGCTTCTTTTTTTTATTTTTTATTTTTAATTATTTTATTTTATTTTTTTCTGGCTTCTTAACAAGATTGAAAATTCATATCTCATATTTCTGGTGTGCCCCATTGCCCTGGCTCCAATTCTTGGTCTAGACCAAAGAGCAAAGAAACTTGACAAATATGCATTAATTATTAAGATAGTCATAAGTACTTTAAATAGATTCCTTGAAGCAAAGCCAGTGAGAAATTCTACTATCCCATTTTGGTATTTCTCATTTTGGTTTTAAAATATGGTTTATAATTCATTTGGGTTTTAGCTCATATAGTTACACCTAATTTGTAACATTTCCACTAATATCTTTCTCATTATAAATAGAGTATTATATTTAATGTTTTTCCACGGATGTACTTAACTCACCAAACTTAACAGATTCATATCAACAGTCTCCCCTGCCTTATGCCTTCCTCAAGGCATCTAGAAACTGAAATATGCTGGGTTCAGCACTTTCCCTTTACCTGTATGGAGGGATGTTGTCAATTCACACCAGTGACTCCTCCACAGTCTTACTACCCAGGATGCCATTCTTCTCTTCCCAGCTCTCAATCCAGGAGGTATCCACACTTTCTGAGTATGGCTTTTCTAGGCCTCTATACCCTAACCTACCTGTGCAGATATGCGACGTCCAGTCCTTCATTCAGCCAACCAGTCTATAAGCTGATCTCTCCTAGCATGTAGTCTAGAGGAGCTGATTTACCTTTTGAAAATTTGCCAAATACTTTTCGTATGCATAGCTGTTCATGTCCTCTGTCTTCTGAATAAGAGTAGTAATTCTGTAAGAGATCTACTTCCAGAATCTCGATTCTGCCACATTAGCTTAATGGCCGAATCAGAAAATTTACAAATTACCTAATTTTCCTGCAGCTCAAAGTCTTTGTCACTAAATTTTGTATTAGTACTTACCTCACTTCTCCTATCTGGAGATAAAGTGACAGCATGAAACATGGATAGGGATCTCTTTGCCCAGGTGTTTCAAATTCATACTTAAATGTTCCCCCTCAGACCTCTCCCCACTAAAATTGTTCATATCTTACCCAGTGCAAAATATACTACTGTGCTTGGAGAGAACATGCTCTTCCTTTAAAGCTTGTATCTTACTCCAGGCATTATCCTATTCCTGGCTAATTATTTTGGTTTGTATAAAATCCTTATATGTTCTAATGTTTCTCTATTTACTCTGCTGACCCTCTGTTGGTTAGGGTTGGAGAAACATTTAGCAAACAAAATTTAAATGAAAAAAAAAAGATGGTGTGTATGTTGTATGTGGGGGATGTGGTTTGCAGGAAGAGAAAGCCAACACAATATGGACATCATGGAAGATAGAGAATGTATACATATGTATTTGTCAGCAGGAGCTGGAAATACAGGTGGAAGTAGACAGTGATAGGAAGAAAGATGTACTTAAGGTGATCAACAGACCCAGTTGGCCTGAGATTGAGGGGTTTCTTGGGCCAGGAGACACTCAGTGTCAAGTGTGATGAGTTGGTTACCTTAGGTGCAATGGAGATACAGTGAGCCAAATTCAGTAACAAGAAACTGAATCATAAGGCAATGAGCTGGTTGTTTTGGAGGGTGGATTCAGAAATTCAAACCACTGGTTGTTGATACTTAAGGGAAAAATTATGATAAATCCTGTAAGGATGGAAGCTAGAATCATTTTCCATAAAAAAGGAACTCAGATGAAAGGGAGTCTCTCCTGACTGATTTGTGGTCAAAGAATTCTTCTCATCTGAACATGAGGAGCAGCCTCGTGCTACAGTGCTAGGATATTCAGGTTCAAGCCTTGGGTACGTGAGGACCCAAGGGGTTAATCTTCAATCCTTTGTGAGGCAGTCCCAAGGACAACTGCAAATGGGTCGACATGTTTGAACAAGCCATGGGTGCTATTCCTCCGGACTTCTGGTGCTCTTGATGAGAAGCGGCTAAATTAGCATGTCTCCTTGGCCCCATCATTGATTTCGATTTCTTCATTTACCTTGGGTATTATCACTAGATCAGACCTTGCCATAGTCATTAACTTCTTAATATAAAACTGTTATGGATAAAATAGGAAATTCCTCCAGAGCAGAATTTTGATCCTGCAATCCTAAGACACAGGGAGAGAGTGGTATCTTACGAATATGAAGTCTGGGTTTAACAATCTTAAATCCTTTGGAGTGGGATAAGTTTCAGCTCTGTTTATTTTTTCCATAAATGTTATGGTAATTTCTAAAAGGATTTTCAAAGTATGTGGTGATATCATCAAGTGAACAGTCTAGAAAGCCTAACATTAAAACCCATTGAATGATCTTGAATTATCATTAGTGTTGGAGGCAGGCCTGCAATCTGTTTGAAATGCTCTAATTTGCAGCTATTTCCAATACACATTTTATTTTTTTTTCAATATTAAAAAGCTAGTGGTACAGGGGAAATCCAGATTCTTTTCTCTAAATCACTGGCCTCATGACAGGCTATATTAGACATGCCCTGTGGTGAGGGGATTAAAATATTACTAGCTTTGTTTTGAAACTGTGACACCAAGTGTGTTTTTGGAATCTTTCTGAGGTGGTTTGGGCCCTTGACTTGCCTGGTAACCACAGCTTCTGGACTAATCCAACTCACAGTTTGGGAATTTCCAAAGTGACTTAACAGGGGCCTTGGTTTATATATATTAATGCTGTCTGTTCCACTTCACAAGTGAGCAGACCCTTCCTTTAATCAGCAGGTGGGGGAACTTTTTACACTTTGCCTCCAGACAGCAAATTTGGAGGGAATCTTTTAGACCAGAACTTCTCCAGTGCTAATGTGCATACCAATCACAGAAATCTTCCGGAAAACTTGTGGAATAATTAAGTCTGGGGTGAGGCATTTCCATCCAGGTGATGCCGATGCTACTAATCTACAAACCACACTCCACACAGCAAGATCTTAGAAATCAAGTGTGCATGGGGTAGGAGTGTACCATGTGCTTTCAGGACAGTCAGAATTTATGAGTTTTGTTTGTCCTTGGGGGTCAGTGCAACAGTGTCAGAGTAAACATCTTCAGCTATAATAAGCTCACCTGAATTTATGTATTATGATAACTCCTCTGGAGATAATTTTCTTTGTGACACTTACAGTTCTCTGTCCAAGTTGGCCTGTATCTCTTCTAGGAGGTGTTGCACACTTGATTTCTTCAGTTATGTCTGCTGTCCTTGCTTACCAGGACACGGAGAATTGATGATTCTTGCCAAGGAGTGACACTTGGGCTTTCTACTATCCTACCTAAAGATGAAGGGCAGGCACAAAACATAATGCTTCCTCAGGTTAAAGGAAACTGATAACTCTTATTCAAGGAAACTCTAATTCAAAAGCAATGAACACTCAGATAAATATAGTTATCACTGTGAAGAGAAAGTAATATAAAAATTAAAAAGTAAAAATGTGGGAAGAGTATATTCAAAGACAAAGCTGCGGAGTTGAAGACAGTGGTTCTGTTTCCTTTTTATTTTACCTGGCCTTATAAAATAGAAGGCCACAGAGAATTACTACCCTTGAGAATAGGCACAGAGTCTTAGGTAGGGCAAAAGAATTGAGTTGTAATATTGTTGGCTCAGAAGCAGAGGACTTCAGTTGTAAAGTACTAGAATTTACACATATTAATCTCACTTTATACTGTGTGGAGAGGGTGTGTTTCTGAAAAGCTGAGTACAGACTGAACTTTGTCCAGTTTCTTTAAAACACATGATCATTTTAGAAATTATTTCTATTTTTTCAGGAATTTAGTTCACAGTTATTGTCAACAACTGAGACCTGTCAAATACTACTAAGTCTAAAGGAATTCTTGATGTGAGCCTTCACCCTCTCCTAATCCACTGCGGAGGTCAGTTATAGGCTTTAAGATATGGATGTTTTTCTCAGTATATAATTGAGTGGAAGCCTGCTTCCTAGCAAAGCTTACTGCTCCATCTCTGTGAGGTTGTTATAGAGATGGACACTCACCAGAGCCTTCTGTTTGCACATAAAATAAAACCTTTGTGGTCACAAGTGCTTTTGTGTTAACCAAAATAGAAACCCAAATGGAACAGAGGGCACAGGGATGGTTTAATGGTATACAGTTACATGACAGACCTCTATGATGCCTCTTGAATATGCATTAATTTTGTATTTTCTTCACACTCAGGTGATCAGCTTCAGTTTCAAACTTTTCCCATCCACCCAGCAGCCATTTCTCTTTTCCATGACTCCAACTTCTAGCCAAACAACAGAAGAGTTGAATCATGAAAGAAAAGTCCAAAAAAACTTGTATTTGTTTGAAGGAAATTCTTTCCATGTGTCCCTGCTCCATCTTTTGCTAATTTGGGTCATGTGCTTTGCTTTAGTCATCTGTCCCAGGCAGAAATGGGCCAGGCTCCTCCCCCCTTACCACAGAGAGGTCTGGAGGTCTACAAGTGGTAACTGAAGACTGCTGGACTCACCACATCCTACAAAAGAACGTAATAGTTGCTTTAGGCTGAAAGGTTCCACTGGAATGTGAGGCTAAGAATGCAAAGTAAGCCCCAAACTAAAAGGTCTTCAAGGCAGGGCATGAGTTGACTGAAGGAGAAAAGGAAAGAGAGGAGGGAGGAACAAGGAAGAACCATGCCAAGTGTAGAGGCTGAGCCAGCAGGAAGCAGGAGAGCTTTATATTTGAATAACAGAGGGTCCGAAGTTCTCTAGCATACCTGGAAAAAGCGGAGGTAACTTCCTGTTGAGGATGGAAGTCCAGCCATCAGTGCAGATTACTGCTCCTGAAGATAAAATTGCATGCATGGTAGGTCAGCAGAAGGACTGGCCTCCCAAGAATTCAGAATTCACCTTGGTTTGGACCTACCTTGTATGTGACATGCTCTTCTAAAGTTTGGGGGAAATAAAGGATTTCCCTATACTTCTGTACTTCAGCTTTAGGAAAGCTAGAAAATGTTTTTGGAAGCCACGCTTACTTCTCCTCACTGATTTATCCTTCTAGACCTTGTGAAACTTTTATTGTCTGTGGTACTCATTTGGCAGTTATTCTGAGTGCATGGTGATGTACATCATTTGTACTGTCTTCTGGTATTGTTGTTAGTCCTTGCATTCCTTTTTGAATTTTGTTCTTTATTTATGTTGGTTTTGTCTGTGCTCAGGAGAGTTTGTTTCAAAACATGGCAGTGCATTCTTTTATATGCTTCTCATTCAGAGATGGGCTGCATGTCCCCTGCCAGTGAATCTATGTGGGCTGTGACCTCTTCAGTCTATAGAGTACAGCAGAAGTGATGCCATACTACTAAAAACACAAGGCTATAAAACCACAACTCACTTCCCATGATGGCTCATCAAAGACTCAGCCTGGTTTGCTGGTCAGATTCACTCTTGGATCCCTAAGAGATAACCATGTGATAACCATGTCTGGCCACTCTGAAACCACAGTACAGTAGAAGCCACATATAGGTACTCCAATTGACAGTCCATGCTGAATTCATTCTTTAGCTATCCCGATGCAGGCACAAAGAATCCTTAGAGTTGTCCTAGCTGAGGCTCCAAACATCACAGAGCAGACACCAGCCATAGCTGCCACACCTGTGAGCATAATGCAGTGGTTGTAGTTTTACCACACCATGTATATGTGTAGTTTATTACACAGCAATAAATAACCAGAGTATAAGAGAAGAACTAGAAGGTACATTTCCCATTGGTTGGAAGGTAGTTTCAGCCAATAGGAAGCATTAGTGGACAACTGGAGGGAAGAGTAGGGGGCAGACTGAGGTAGTTTCAGTCAATAGGAAGCACTAGTGGACAACTGGGGGGACAGAGTAGGGGGCAGACTGAGGTATTTCTCCTTTCTTTCTCTCTCTCTCTCTCTCTCTCTCTCTCTCTCTCTCTGTATCAGGCAGTCTATTGTGTGATTATGTCTGTTTTATTATCCCAGATCCTGCCATGCAGCCCTTGAAATGGTTTTAAAAAGTACCTTGAGGTGTCAGCTTCTGGTCTCTGGCAACAACCTCCCATTAACCCTCTGATCCTAGTGGTATTGGTGGCTTTCTGCTATTGTTAATCTCTGAGTTGCCCTATAGGCCCCCCCTTACAGCTCTTTCTTTTGAACTAACTCTCAATACGAAAATGCTTCTGTTAAACTTCCAGTTTTCTTGACCAGGCCCTGGTTGATATAGGCTGCATGCAATTCCTATTTCTTCATATGCCCAACTGGACACAAGAAATATGTCTTGTTGACATATTAGTTGACTGATTAAATATGAACCAGTTGACTGAATAAATATGAACCAGTCTGCAGGAAAGTCATCTTGCTCTATGAGGTAGGATCAAAGACTCCTTTGTAGCATCAGGGTGACCCTCTGTAGTACTTCCAAAGTCTACCATCTCACAATATTAGCTAGAATTTGCACTGGAGTATGATTTTATGGGAACTCTCATGCAATTTGTCAATTCCTTTACGCATAATAGGAGCAGAGTGCCAGAAATTTTAATGAGTTTCTTTTGCACTTGGAAGAAAGTTATTTGAGCCACTGGTCTCCAAAAGATGTTTCCAACTTAACTTTCCATTTTTTGAGGACAAGAGATGGAACATGGTTTGGAAGGTAATGCAAAGCAGAAGGCCCATAAATGCTCTGCTTGAGCTATAGAACTTATTTGTCTCATTAGTATCTTTGTATTTAAAAAAGCTTAGACCTTATAAAAAGAAAATGTATCTATATACATATATCTGTGTCACATAAAATTGTTTTAAGACCTATATGACATTCATGCAAAGCTGCATTTTCTTTTAACTTCAACATATTAGCTAATATGGGAAGATAGCTTGAATGACCCATTCTAGTAGCACAGTTTCAAGAGCAAATATAGTCTTTTTTTTTTTTTTTTATCTTGTATTATTGAGTTTACTGTAGTGGGATAGAGCCGTGGCTCTGTAGGATCTGTTTTATAATCATGCCTGAATCACCGAATCCTTTTGGTCCATGGAGTCCTTACATATAAATGAAAGGGTTGGACCTCTCAGATCACTACAACTTGAACATTCTGAGTCATTCTACCTAAATTCCTGATTTCATGTTCCTTCTAAGGACGTTTCTTTCTCTCCTTTTTTCGGGAACCATCATGAAATCATTGTTTCCTAATGCAAATAAAGAACTGAGACCTGATGGTACAGGATACTGAATTTGTGCATATTTAGCTGCATCTTGCCATCCTTTGTGAACCTTGATGCTACAGGGATGACGAAGAGAAATCCCAGAAAGGGGACCCAGAAGGGGACACTGATTTTGAAGAGCATCATGTACTTAAGGACATTTTCATTGAAATTCATTGATAATTTTAGAAGATGGGGAAAAAGACAGTATGAATGAAATCTGCAAGACCAGTTCATTTTTGTATAGGTTAATGTAGGAAATATATTGATTTCTCTTGTCTGCCTTGCTAAGACTAAGAAGTCAAGACAGTTCTTCCCATTGACCACCAGGATGCCCAGGAAAAAAAGGGATCAGATGATCTTTGGCAATTAGCCTGCCTTTCTCTAACAAACTGCCTTCACAGTGGCCTGAAGGCCTGGATTTTGTAGAGCATTTAGAGGCTCAAGTTAATACTGATGGGTTTGTCAGTTTATTTGTGATTAGTTGATTCCAATAGTGAATGTTCTGCAATAATAATTTCCAGATTTCAGATTTCTGGGATCATAAATGGTGGATTGGGGGCTATTATAGGTTTGTGGATGTGTCTTAATTGAACAAAGACTAGCTCAGGACTTAAACTGAATTAATGTAAGCCCTAATTTCTCCCTCCAGCGCTGGGATAAGCCATTTGAACACTCTGATCATCATTTTGTTTTACATTCTGGAGTTTTTGGTAAGCATTATATAAGGAAATGTTTTGATAAGCATTTAGCACAATGTCAGCTCATGGAAGACATTTGATGTTTATTGTTGCTTTTTCTCCCCCTTCCATCTGTCCCAAGAAACTAAAAAAATTCTTTAGTGTGTATTTTTTCTGGATTAAAATATACAATAAAGAATATTCCCTCCAAAATTTAAGCATTTATAAGGGGGGAAGAGAGGGCAGTTGAATGTGATGACCAAAATGTTGAGAGAAGTTTATTTTGGCAGTAGAATTTTGGAAACTCACATTATTTTATTGATTTATTTTTAAGTTTTGTTTTTAATTTATTTAAGTAAACCAACTGTCATTAATTATTTTTTTTTCCAGCAAGATGGCCAGGTACATGGTCAGACTTGAACTTGAGATTCCCAGAAGAAAACACATTGGCATCTTTGAAAACTGTTACACTTTTTCTAACTGAATTTTTTTTAAATTTTCTTAAGTAAGAATTGTATTAGATAGTCTCTCATAATAGGGTGTGACAAAGGTATTATGTAAGAGCAATGATATGTCATACTAATATTTTCTTTTTTTCCTAAGCACATTTCTCTTGAACTGTCATTCGTGTACATTATATTTGACCCTTTTCTCCTCTGCTACTTAAAATACTGTAATCCTGTTATCACTGGCAGAGGCTAAGATATAATCTAACTAAAGGATCTTTATCACAAGACATTTTCAAATCTTAGTAAAGTCCTTTTGATAGTAAATGTTATCAGTGGCAGGAGGCTTGGTGCCAGCTGAACATGGGGTTCAGAAGCAAAGCTTTAAAGACTATAAAGCAAGTCTCCATGTCTGGAAATAGCTTTTAGAAACTGTCCTGGGTACACAGATTAATAGATTGTGAAGCAAAAGATCATGTTGAAACACTATAGTATTTTATAGACATGATCTTAGAAGCGTATTCTATATCAATAGCAGAGTTTTTTAATGATGGCCAGCTTGTGTTCAAATCCATCATTTACCATTTGCCGGCTGTGGTAACTTAAGGAAGTTACTAAACCTCTCTGAACAACAATTTTTAGTCAAATTAGGACCTTACCCAAAGTAACATGGTATAGTTATTACCTCTATTTTACGACACAGAAAATGAGTTTGCATTGTGAAATTTCTCCCATTTTTGTATCCTACACTTCTTTTACCCAAACTAACACAGATGCATGCAATATAATGAATGCTGGTGTGGTCATCATAGTATTTGTTCACAGTTCTTCTTTACCTCCCTGTGTGTGGTGGGCACTTCCCTACTCCATTGTCTTGGGTCACATAACTTGCCATATTCAATGTTATGTAGGCTGAAGTGTCTCTTCTGAATGGAGGCTAATTACTAGACACTACCACATCTGCCTGAGAGTTCAAGCCAGATGGGGATGCTAACAAGGGCATATGCAAATCTAAGATATATTATTTTCATCAGTTAAGGATAAGTATTGGCTTAACTTCAAGCCTGGTGTTAATAATAAGCATAAATGTTATTCTTTTTAAATTTTTCAAAAGTTTCTTTAAATTTATTTATTTTGAGAGAAAGAACAAGAGTGAACGTGCATGCAGGGAAAGGGCAGAGAGAAAGGGAAAGAGAGAATCTCAAGCAGGCTCCTCGCTGTCAGTGGCGAACCCAATCTCAGGGATCATGACCTGATCCGAAATCAAGAGTGAGACACTTAACCAACTGAGCCACCCAAGTGCCCCCCCTATTTTTAAAAGTTACTTATTTAGAGTAAATATTATTTTTATTGAAAGTAGAAAGTGCTATTGCACATTTTTTGACTTAAGGAAATTATTTTGAAGCAAAGCTTTCACACAGTGACCACTTAACAAACCCTTGCTCTAGCTTGCAGTGATTTTTGATGAAATAGCAACATTAGCGATCACGTCTTCCCCAAGAACGGTGAGCTGCTCCACCATAACATGTGGCTCATGTGCTAACCAGATATGGGCTCTTCAAATCAAAGTTGTAACTAACAAAGTGCCAGTTCTGGGGATTTTCATGTATGCAGTAAAAACAAAGCAAAACAAAAGATAACTATGTGAGGTGATGGACATGTTAATTAGCTTGGTTGTGGTGCAGTCAGGTATAGAAGACCACAGCAAATAGTGAAACAAATACATATACACACTATCCAGATTTAACAAATGTTAATATTTTGTCACTTACATGTTTTTTAAATAATTAAGTTGTTAAAGATACTGTTGCAGCCTTTGACTCCTGGTCCCTTTCTTGGAAGTAACAATAATAATACATCTGGTATAACTCTTTTGTTACAGTTAGTGAGGGCCTAACAGGAAGCCAGCAAAGAGAAAGTCATGGCCAGCTTACAGGCTAGTCAGAGGCCTGTCTGTTGCACTCCACAAGAAGCTGGATCAAACCAGACAGGCCCAAGATGGTGGGTGCCATGACAGGAAACCCCTGGCCAAACAGGGAAGAAAAGGCAGGAAATCCTGTTGGTAAGAAGTCCCTGTCCCAAATAATGAATATTCTGCCGCCTAGTTAACAACTGTCAATAAAGGATAGAAACCCAAACCCCAGGGCACACAGCTCTCTCTTGGGTGCCCCCACTCTGACATCTCGAGAGTGTACTTTCACTTTAATAAACGTCCCCACTTGTGTTCCTCGTCTTCTGTGTTGTGCCTGCCCTGGAATTCTTTTCTCATGAGGAGACCAAGAGCCTTTTTTTTTAAAGTTTATTTATTTATTTGGAGAGAGAGACATTGTGAGTCGGGGAGGAGTAGGGAGAGAGAGAGAATCCCAAGCAGGCTCTGTGCTGCCAGCACAGGGCCAGATGTGGGGCTCGAACTCATGAAACCATGAGATCATGACCTGAGCCGAAAGCAAGAGTTGGATGTTTAACCAACCGAGCCAGCCAGGAGCCCCTGGAGATCAAGAACATTTGGCAACATCTTTGGGATGGGTGGGTCGAGGCTTCAGGGCCTGGGGTCACCTCAGTTCACCTGGCAACACTTTTGTATTTTTTCTAGATAGATTCATAAATGTATTTATAAATAACACATTCTCTTTAAATTTCTCTTTAAATTTTATATACATGCTATCATACTGTATGTATCGTTGTGCAACTACATTTTTAATGAGCATTAAGTTTTGAATTCTCAAGTTGATGTATATATCCATAAATACACAGGTTTCATTTTTTTAAGTGTTACGTAATATTTTATTATATAATTTTAACACAGTAACTTTATCCATTCCTCTTTTGATGGATATTTGTTTTCAACCATTTATTGCTACAAAGAATATCATTAATGACTGCGCTTCTTGTACTGTCCTAAGTATGTCTGATACTAATTTTTTGGGTCACTTGAAACTGTGTGAAATCCAGTTTACTTTTCTTCCTTATACTGAAAATTATCTGACCTCTTTTATTTTCTTCCTGTTTGATTGACATAAAATTAATATATAACATTGTATAAATTTAAGGTATATAATGTGTTGATTTGATACATGTATATATGGTGAAATGATTGCTATGATAAGGTTAGTTAACACATCCATCACCTCACATAGCTACCTTTTTGATGTGTGATGAGAACATTTAAGATTTGCTCTGTTAGAGAAAGAAGACTTCAACGATCTTCATTTTGACCTCAGTTTCTACTTTCTAATTGGTTGTTCTTGCCAGCTTATCAGCTCAGGTAAAGCATCCCATAAAGGGAATGGAAACCTCCCCCTCAAACAATAACTGTTCTGAGCCAGCAAGACCTGCAGTGATTGACCCCAGGGCAATGATCAATCTGACCTTTACTGCGCACCTGCATGTACCCACCGCCCTTTGTCCCATATTTTCCTTATATACACCTAGAAGTATTTTCAGCACTTTGGAGACATTAGTTCTCTGTCTTCCTGGTGTTGGTCTCACTGAAATCAATTCCTTTTTTGTTTCACCTCCACTGTCTCTCTGCCTTTGGATTTTGTCAGCTGCGAGTGGCCAAACCTGGTCTGTGTGGGAGCCCCGGAGCCCCAGTTACATTACAGACTTCCAAGTATACAAGGTGCTATTGTCAACTATAATCACGTGTTATATATGACATCCCTGGAACTTACTCATTTATAACTGGAAGTTTGGGTCCTTTGACCAACATCTCACCGTTTCCTCTACCCTCCAGCCCCTGACAACCACCAATCTCCTCTCTTTTTCTTCCAGTTTAGCTTTTATAGATTCTCCAAATATTAGTCTCACCTTTTTTGGAAACAGAAACATGATACATACAAAAAGGAAGATGATGATATCTGAATGAACCAACCTGAATGAAAGAGGATGGAAAGGCATGATTAGTATTTGAAAGGAAAAAGACATGGTGAACATTATTCCACAATGTGCTTCTGAATCCAAAATATTATGTCTATGGGGGAGAAATTGATGGTGGTAAAGGATATTCTCATGTAAGCATTTTAATTATTTCACACCAACTCAATATTACTAACCTCAACAGTCTGTATTTTCCTAACAATTCTACCTTAAAAAGTCAGCGTTTCAGTAAGAACATGGGACGGAATACTCCCAAAGTGTAGATGTTTCTGAAATAATATTTATAAAATACTCCTCTCATTGTTATGTGGCCATTAGTTGACATATCTTGATAGGACCACCAACTTAATGGCTTATTCCCATAGGAACATTTGACTTAAAAAAATTTTTTTTGTTCTTTTTTCTTCAACTTGTCTTAAACATTTGACTTCATATTACTCTATTGCAAGTTTATTACCTAAAGAAAACTTAAAATATCTATTATCTGATCATATCATTTAACTAAATTGAAGTGTAAAAAGTTACATAAAAATTGCCCAAGAAGATACAAAATTCTCATTTACAAACATCATGTAACGGGATGATATTTTAAATATGTGAGTAGAAGACTTTTATTTATGTCTGCAAACTAGGACAGGAAATGATATAAATTGATAGTTATGTAATCTCAGAGCCCACACCAACTAAGTTTTTTGGTTAACGTTGCCTTTGTGGTTGAAGTGGCAGAGAAACCCTTCACGTTTCTGACAGAAAAATAATGCTTTTTTTCCTCTCTAGTCTTCAGAAATTATTTTGCCATGATTTGTAGAAGAATAAACCTCCATTATCATCATTGGAGTGTTTTTCTATTTTAAGGCTCATCTTAAAATGTTTTTTTTTTCTCCCCAAGGGAGAAAAGAGGAGGGAAAACATTATTCTCTAAATCTTTTTTTTTTTAATGTTTATTTATTTTTGAGACAGAGAGAGACAGAGCATGAACAGGGAAGGGTCAGAGAGAGAGGGAGACACAGAATCTAAACAGGCTCCATGCTCTGAGCTGTCAGCACAGAGCCTGATGCGGGGCTCAAACTCATGGACCGTGAGATCATGACCTGAGATGGAGTCGGACGCTTAACTGACTGAGCCACCCGGGTGCCCCTCTAAATCTTTGAAATAAGAATCTACCTGAATGAGCTTTTCTTTTATAATTTTTAACAAGGGTTATACAGGACTTACTATGTGCCAGGTATTGTTTTGAGCACTCTGCAGATATGTCATCTAATCCTTATAATATCTCTATGGTACCTTCATTTCAACCATAAGCAAACTAAGGCAGAGTCATAAAGTAACTTGCTCAGGGTCACACAGCTAGGTTGTGGCGGAGCTGAGATCTGAATGCTGGCAGCTGACATTCTCCATCTCTAGACTGTGCTGTTTAATAACATACCTAAGCAGCTGTGGGGATCATAATTCTCGTAATAGTTGAGCACCCCAGCTGGCACATTGGTGAAAATGTGCCAGATTTGAAGAGGAAGTTGGATAACTTCAGTCTTCTGTAGTTTCCACCAATATGAAAATGTAGAACAAAGGGAGATATTTACATTCTCTTAAGAATGATTTTACTTGAAGGGCACCTGGGTGGCTCAGTCCGTTAAGCATCTGACTCTTGATTTTGGCTCAGGTCATGATCTCATGGTTCCTGGGTTCGAGCTCTGAGTTGACATCGTGTCTCTGCCCTGACATCGTGGAGTCTGCTTGAGATTTTTCACTGCCTCTCTCTTTGCCCCTCCCCACTCCTGGGCGGGTGCATTCTCTCTCTCTCTCTCTCTCTCAAAATAAATAAACTAAAAGAAAAAAAAAAAGAATGATTTTGCTTGAGTCCACTCAGTATTTTCTAGAAATTGGGGTCACTATTAAGGCTTTTAAAAATGTTTTTTAATGTTTATTTTTAAGAGAGAGAGAGAGAGAGAGCACGAGCGTGTGTACGCAAGTGGGGGAGGGGCAGAGAGAGAGGGAGACAGAATCCAAAGCAGGCTCCAAGCTCTAATCTGATGCACAGAGATCAATAGGGGGCTTGAACTCATGAGCCATGAGATCATGACCTGAGCCAAAGTCCTACACTTAACCGACTGAGTCACCCAGGTGCCCCTAATATAACTTCTTTCTATTAGATTTGGATGTGACCACTTTTGGAGGCAGGAGGTGGATAAAATGCTTCATTAGTATTCTAATCTTTGGGTTTTTTAAACTGATGCTATCTTGTTATGCTCAGGTTTTGGCCTGGATCCTACCTTCTTTCCCTAATATGGTACTTTGCATCTATTTTACACTCTTGGGCCAGAAATCTTACTCTAAATATTTCACATAAATGTTTTATTCTGATTACAAATTTATAGTTATAAGTGAACATTTATTATGTGTAATATATAAAATATATAATAATGTATATTAATACTGCATATAATTATATACATAATTTCTTTTTAAAAAACTGAACCTGGTTTTATTTTCTTTTCCTAAACTTTGCATTCTCTGAACTAAAATCCCTTAGGCTCCCTAAGACTGACTTCTTTCAACTAATTTTTTTCTATTTCCTCTAAATATCTATATTCTCTTGAAGTTATATATATATATATATATGTGTGTGTGTGTGTGTGCATATATATATATATACACATATATATACATATATACACACATATACATACATGTATACACACACTGTATACCTATCTATGTATGAATATATACATGAATATTTTATACACACACACACCTACATATTCTAGTCAGAGAGGAAGAGAGAGAGAGAGAGAAAGCAAAAACACATGTGAATAATTTGTTGCTGGGATTCTTTCCTCTGTGTGACATAGTTCCTGACAGAATAATATGGTTCTCAAGCTCCAACTGCATGTGCAGCAACGTCTGTACATTGTAAAATAATTGAATGGTAGTTGGTGGCTCTAGTTCCATCTGCCTTTGTAATAATACATGTGGCTGCATCACATCTGGGTAAAAGGCAAGCTGCTAGATGGTGACTGAGTATTTCTGCTCTGTCAAAAGGCAGTTTTCTCTGTCTCTACCAGTTGATCAAAATAAAAGGAAAACTTAAATAACTTACATAATTCTTGGCTTTTAAAAATGGATTAAGTACTTCCACTCAATATTGTAACATTTTTTTAATGTTTTTAATTTATGAAAGAGAGACAGAGCATGGGCAGGGGAGGAGCAGAGAGAGGAAGACACAAAATCTGAAGCAGGCTGTAGGCTCTGAGCTGTCAGCACAGAGTCCGACGCAGGGTTCTAACCACAAACCGTGAAATCATGACCTGAGCTGAAGTCAAATGTTTCACCAACTGAGTCACCCAAGTGCCCCAATATTGTAACATTTTTTAATTAAACAAATGGAGATTGTTAATTAAGGTTAATTTTAAGGACTAATGCTCAGGGTTTTTGTTTTGCCTAAGCCCTCCAAACCAAACAGGGTATTCATTATCTCAAACTTATTTTAATGGCTGCATATTTTATTAAACTTGTTCTGAAAGTGTGCTTTTACTGGATAGCAAAACGTACTCTGTACTTTCAGTTATTTCACATTTATTGAGATTTACCTCTGACCTAGCATGTCTTCATGTGTCCCATATTTACACTTGAAAAAACTATGTATTTTCTTGTTGTTGGGTGGAGTGTTCTTTAAATGTCAGTTTATTTACATTAGTTGCAAATGTTGTTCACATACACATATTCTTACTGTTTTCTCTATTTTTTTTCCTGACATCACTAATATTAATGGGTTAATTTTATTTTCCTTTTAGTTCTATCAATTTTTGTCACATGCATTTGAAACTCCTTAATTGGGTGCATTAAATTTAGGTCCTGCCTTTTTTTAGCTTAATGAGTAACTTTCATGTTCCATTTTATTGCCACTATTGGCTTAATTGCTATACATCTTTGCTCTATTTTTGAGTAATGACTTTGTGGGGGTATATAATATGCATTCTTATATATAGTTTACCTTCAAATAGTATTATACCACTTCAAGTGTAATGTAAGAGCCTTACGAATAATAAACCACCATTTCTTCTCTCTTGTTCTTTGTGTTACTTGACATACATTTTGTTTCTACATATATTATAAACTACACAATGGATTGCTACTACTTTTCTTTAAACCAGGGAAAGTTTTTTCTTTCCTAAAGGGCTATATAGTAAATATTTTAGGCTGTGCAGGCCATAATGTCTCTATCAAAACTACTGAACTCTGCCATTGTGGTATGAAAGCAGTCATAGACAATACAAACAAACTATCATGGCTATGTTCCAGTATACTTTATTTTCAAAAAGAGGCAGGCGCTCATATTTAGCATATGGGTCATTGTTTGCTGACCCCTGCCTTAAAAAACTGATTCTCTCTTATTGACATGAAAACAAAAAGAAAAAAAAACATTTACCATTTTTGGCTTTCCATTACTTTGTATGTATTTGAATTTTTATCTGATATAATTTTCCATCTACCTGAAGAATTTCCTTTAATATTTCTTATCATGCACTTTTGCTGCAATCCCCCCCAATAACAAACATAAAATTCTCAGCATTTTTATGTTGAAAATGAGTTTATTTTATCTTAATTTTAAAATTATACTTTCAGGAAGTTAAGAAGTTTTTGCATAGTAAAAATTTTCCCCAGTATTTCAAAGATTCTTTTGTTTACTGGCTTGCTTGTATTGTTTCTGACAAAAGGGCTGGGGAGACTCTAGTCTTTTTTTTTTTTTAATGTTTGTTTATTTTTGAGAGAGAGAGAGAGAGCACAAGCAGGGGAGGGGCAGAGAGAGAGGGAGACACAGAATCCGAAGCAGGCTCCAGGCTCTGAGCTGTCAGCACAGAACCCGACGTGGGGCTTGAACCCACAAACCATGAGATCATGACCTGAGCTGAAGCTGGATGCTTAACTGACTGAGCCACCCAGGCACCCCTAGTCTTTGTTTTTATATAAGTCATGTGCCTTCCCTCCTCACCCATTCGTCTTACCTTGTTCCTGCTTTTAAGATCTCCTCTTCATCAATGATTTCTAGAAATTTGATTATAATGTTTCTTGATGTAGTTTATCTTCTCTGCTTTATTGTGCTTCTTGGATTTGTGAGTTTATAATTTTTATAAATTTAGAGAAAGGTAAGCTATTCTTGTTTTTAAAAAAATTTGGTTTTCTTGCCTATCCTCCCTGTCTTTTTCTTCCAGGACTCTAGGGTAGGCTGAATAATGGCCCTCCTAAAGATGTCCATGCCCTAATCCCTGGAACCTGGCATATGTTACCTCACATTTGCAGACATAATTATTTTAAGATGAGAAAATGACTCCTGATTATCCAGACAGATATCCAGTATAATAATAAGGATTCCTTGGAGAGGGAGGTAGGAGGGTCAGAGTGAGACGGTGATATGATAATGGAGGAAGAAGTTAGAGTCCTATGCTTTGAAAAGGGAAGATTGGGCACAAGCCAAGGAATTCAGACCACCTCCAGGAGCTGGAAAACGGAAGGAAATGGATTCTTTATGCTAGAGTCTCCAGAAAGAATGCAATTCTGCCTATACCTTAATTTTAACCCATCAGACCCATTTCGGACTTCTGACCTTGAGAGCAGTAAGAATAAATTTGTGGGTTTTTTATGCCATTAAGTTTAATTTTTTATAGGAAACTAATATAGACTCCAATTTTAAGTATATTAGACCACTTGACAGTGTCTCATAGGTCACTGAGACCCTGTTCATTCTTTTAAAAAATTTTTTTACTCTGTTTTATGTTAGATGGCTTCTATGGCAATGTTTTGAAGTTCCTTTTTCAGTGTCTAATCTGTTAAACTCATCTTGTGAGTTTTAAATTTTTCATAGATGGTAATTTTTATCTTAGTAGTTCCATTTGGTTTGTTTTTATATTGTCTGTTTCTTTCAACCTGATACTCATGTTTTCCTTTAAGTATTTGAGCTTATTTGTAATAGCTCTTTTAAAACCCTTGTCTCCTATAACTATCATCTTTATTTCTACTTATATTAATAGATTAATAGGTGATGTGTTACAGTTTCTTGCTTCTTTATATGTCTTGTTATTTTTGATTAGATAATAGACATTGTGAATATAATGTTTTTGAGTGTCTAGATTTTGTTGTTTATCTTAAAAAATGTTGAGCTTTGTTTTGGCAGGAAGTTAAGTAACTTTCAAATCAGCTCAGTTCTTTCCATGTTTGTTTTTAATATTTGTTAGGGCATATCCATACTACTGTTTTTCATAGTACTGAGTTAGCCTTACTCTAAATTTAACTCTGAGGTCTCTAATGAATGTTCCATGTATCTGTTAAGGTCACTGAACTCTTGCTTGAATATCCACTAGCCTTGTCTACATTCTTGCAATTATTTAAATTAAATCTTCCTGAGAATTCTTTGCCCAGCATCAGGAAATTTTACCCTATTCACGTGGGCCTTAGTATTTAGAAACAGACTCAAAAAGATCCTGTATATTGATTCCTGGAGCTCTTTCATCTGTAGTACTCTGTCCCACAAAATCTAGCCTTCTCCATCTTCCCAAATCTGATCTCTTATCTTCTCATCCAGTGGGAGCTTCCAGCTCTTCTTGAGCTCTCTTGCTGTGCCACAGTCTGTGACCTGCCTCCTGGCAAAAAAGCTGGTGGATTGTAGGGCTTATCTCGTTTGTTTTATATTCTTTCTTACATTGCAGTCTTGCACTGCTAGTTGTTCAGTGTTCAGAATGACTCTTTTATGTATGTTGTCCAGTCTTCCGGTTGTTTCTCATGAGAGGACAAGTTCAGTTCCAGATATGCTAACACGGCAAGGTGGAAGACTCTACTAATAATTTTTGTATCAGGCTTTTCCCAGAAGGATTTGGATTGACCAAGGTTGATTTGAAAATTGTGTCATAATCAGTTAATTTCTTACTGTTTCTATTTTCTAAGTCAGTGTAAATTTTATAAGAATGTCACATCTGTATAATAAGGTGCAGATTTTGTTTTTTCATGGTGAATAATTCCAGTTTTTGGCTCAAGAATTTTCACCAAATCCATTTATAAATTTGCAACCAAAATATTTGAAAATTAAAAAACATGAAACGATATCATTCTTTATGCTGTGTTTCAACAAGAGGCTTATCCTTGGTGCAAGGGGAATGTCTTTAAATGAAGAATAAGTATTTTGGCAATGTTATGCAAAAACATGTCACTTAAGGAAATTGTAAATTTATTTTTAGAAATGTGATTATTCCAAACAGGTTAATTCTTCCCTAACCATTTTCTTACCCTCGTGGTAAAAAAAAAAAAAAAAAAAAAAAAAAAAAAAAAAAAATTAAGTATGACATTCCTATCTCACTCTTCCATGTAAATAAGTTTCCTTTGAGGCCCATATTGACTCTGTATGAGCATCACATACTTATTTTTCTATTCACTCAATGCTTTGTTGGTTAATCTGGGTCCTAATTTTCTTCATGACCTGTTAAATTGTCTTTTCCAACTTCTTGGCAGCAACAGCTTGCTGCCTTGATGATGTTTCATGTGGCCTACCCCTTTCCTTGGCTAAGCTCAGATCATATGTCCATTGTCGGAAGTATACAAAATGTGGTCTAACCACGAAAGAGACTTCCAAGACAAAATCATAAATAGAGATGCTTTAGTTTAGAATGCTAAAATATCTGTACCATCTGTGAATACTGAATTCATCAAAGAAAAATAAGTGGGAGATCTATGGTTTTCCTTTTGAACTTACATTTTAAAATGGCCCCAATATTGAAGTTATTTCACCACAAAATATATTTTACAAAATAGTGTTAATTATAGTTATGCCGGCTTTCCATATACTATTTTCTTCTGTGATTACAGTGTAAACACTATTATGGTTTCATTTTCTATTAAGTAATGAAAAGAGATTCTTAAAACATCTGAGCAAAGAATAATAGTAATAATAGTTATCAGTATGTTGCTCATTTACTGTGCATATCCTTTATATGTTATTTAATGGTGAAAATATTAGGGGCTTAACAATATAACTAATAGCTCATTACATTATCACTAAGTGTGAATTGTCAAAAATTAATAGCTCTTTAAAAAACGAGGGAGGCAACTGGCAGGGGACCTCCTGTTTTGCCATCTTGATAATGTCATTCCACAGTATTTCATTTCATAACATGACCATTTAGCTGCCAGATTAGAAAAGAGTATTAAATTTTCTCTTAAAGCCAAATGGTCAAGCAACATAATTCTGACCAAAGAGTTGTGTGCAGCCATTTTTATAGTCCTAGCAGGTTTTGGCCTCTGAGAGCCACTCTGAGCCCTCCCTCAGTTTTTACAAGGGAAATAATTCTTTGAAAATATTTTATAGCAAAATGAAGAGCCTGTCAGGCACACAAGTGAAGGAAGTCTCCAGTGATTTTTTTTTCTGGGCTCCACTTATGATGGGTGGGATTTAACTCACTTAAAACTATTCTTTTTCTCCCAGCAACAAAAGTTCCAGACTTATATACATATTTATATTCACATATTATAATTTTGTTTTTTATTATTTAACTAGTAGCTGGACAGAAAAATATTCTTTTGAGAAAAAAAACATTAAAAATGTTTTTAATTCTCTGGGAATTTCCTTTTAAAAATTTTTTTTAGTCTGAGAGAGTGAGAAAGAATGCACAGGGGAGGAGCAGAGAGAGAGGAAGAGAGAGAATCCTAAACAGGTTCCACATCAAGTGCAGAACCTGACACAGGGCTTGATCTCAGGAACCATGGGATCATGACCTGAGCTGAAGTCAAGAGTCAGATACTGGGGTGCCTGGGTGGCTCAGTCGGTTAAGCATCCGACTTCAACTCAGGTCATGATCTCGCGGTCTGTGAGTTAGAGCCCCGCGTCGGGCTCTGGGCTGATGGCTTGGAGCCTGGAGCCTACTTCCAATTCTGTGTCTCCCTCTCTCTCTGCCCCTCCCCCGTTCATGCTCTGTGTCTCTCTGTCTCAAAAATAAATAAACGTTAAAAAAAAAAAAAAAGAGATACTTAACTGACTGGGCCACCCAGGTGCCCTGAGGTAGGGAAAAAACTATTTTTAAATAAAACATTTTTCCCCTGATGTCTGGATGGTGGGTTATTCAGAATCTAGCAACAGTAGGAAGTCATTATCACACATAGAAGAACTGAAGAGAAGGGGAATAAAGAGGTGACAGTCAAGTGGGAAGTGGAACTGTGGAGGAAGCATGAGAGGCAGGGGTAGTAGGTGCAGCTGCTGCCAGAAAAGCACTGTGGAAGGTGGGAGGAGGAAGGGAAGAAACAGTAGGTAAGTGGCTGCCATTGGTCAAACCCAATTGGGACCCCAAAGCCAGAGGGTCCAGATGGTAGAACCTGTAGCTCAACTGACACTGAGTGGGTTGGAGTAGCACAGAGAACGGAACTTGAGGAAGAGAGAAATTGTATAACCATCACATAGAGAAACATCTCTTTTAGGTAAAGGATACTTCTGAGTTCTCCTCAAATATTAACATATACACAAAGGCCTATGTCACCCAACACAGGATGATGGTGTTTTTGATAATTTTTTAAGTGGACTATACAGGACCGAAGCTCTGGTTCCACTGAATGCTTTTCTGTGTTGGATAGGTGTATGGTGGGTCTGGGTGTGGTATGGTAGGCAGAAAATGAGGCTTGTCAAGAAAGTTACTCTACTTTTGAAAAAACTTGTGGTAGACTAAAAATGGTTCTCACGGGGTGATATTGACTTCCCGTCTCTCTTGAATCTGGGCTGGACTTAGTGACCTACAAGATCAATAGAACATGGAAGAAGTTATGTTTGGGGCTTCTGAGGCTCAGACATAAGGAGCCTTGCAGTTTTCTCCTGGTTTTCTTGGAATATTTGCTCTTGGGACACTCCCTCTCCAAACACAGCACCATACTTTGAGAAGAACCTAGCCACATGTGCAGCCCATGTGTAGGTAGTCTAGTCAGAGTATACTCCAGAGTGTAGCTGTCAACCATAGCCCACACCAGCTCCCAGCCACAAGAGCCAACCATCTTTGACATCTAACCAGGAGAGCCCTCAGGTGACTGGAGGTACACTTGCCATCCTACTGCAGCTGCCTGGGAGACCTCAAGTAATAGCTTCCTAGCTGAGCCTTGCCAACACACAGAATCATGAAAGAAAATAAGAAATTGTAGTTTGAAGCCACTGTGTTCTGGAGTGGTTTGTTACCCAGCAACAGATAAGTGGAAGAAAACCTCAAGGAAAGAGTTTCATAATTTCTGGAAAGCTTGTGGAAAATGACCAGTGATCATTTGTTCTATCAATGATGTTGAGAACTAACTTTAGGATTTAGTTTCAAATTACTACTTTTCACCCAAATTATTTAGAAACAAATTTTAATGGTAAGCTTATTATAAGTTTACTTAATCCTGGGCTATTATTATTTTCAGATAATTTTTTGTTTGGCAGTTTTTCTAACAAGCTTGCTTTTGAGATATTTATGCAAATTCCTATATTATTCTTGTTCTTCACCTTCTGAAGATGGACTCCATTGGCACTTAAGCATAATGTGCTATATGTAGCAAGAAATGGACAGTTGAGAGCCTGGCAATTTGACCATGCTTTTACTACACTCTCAATATGAATTAATGCCCCATGCTTCTCAAGCTTCACTGTGCACATAAATCACCTGGAGATCTGGTGAAAATGCAGATTCTGATCTGTAGGTCTAGGGTGGTTTCTAAAAGTCTATACTTCCAATATTTCCAGTTGGTATGGATGCTGCTGGTCCACTTTGATGAGCATAGGCTTAGAGCACCCTAAAATTAAAAAGAAGTATAAATTTAATTCAAAGAGAGATGAGTTTTACTCTTGGATGAAAAGCAACTCACCAACATATAAATGATAATCGTGAATCAGATATCATTATAATAAATTGGTTATTATCAGTAATCATTAATAGCATTGTGGGTTTATATGCTCACTGGGCTTGGCAAATACCTTAAATAGCAAGACTTATCATCATAACATACTAAAAAATAAATCTACCCTCTGCTTCAACTTCAGTTTGCTCTTAGATATTGTGTTAAATTTGAACATATCTATTACATTTTGACTCTCTTCCTGTCTAGCACACTCATGCTCTGGCATAAAGTCTGTTCTTCTGCAGAGAGATATTAAAAACAGGGGAGCATGAACTGCAATTAATGTTTATAAATTGCCCAGGTGATTTGTAGAAAAGTAGAGGACTGTTTATTACATAAAATCTCTATGCACAAGGCACTGACAGTACAGATGGCATGGTTTATGATTACAGATTAGTCTAGGGGGGCTGCAACCTTGATGGTCTATTTAATATATAAAGTAACCAAATGAAAAAATGCAAATCAAATGTACTGTTGTGGAATTTCATCCCAAATTGTGTTGTTTGGTCTCCCTGAATATCCATCTCTCCACTGTCTTGCTATAACCAAACTTCCATTTTATTTTTCATTTATCAAAGTGGTAAATATATGTGTTTTTAAGTCATGATTAAAAAATCACAAGGAACTGGGCATAGGCAAATATTGCTAATGGAAGTAAGTTCAAAATGGTTTGATAGTTCTGGAGGAAATACAGTAATCTCTATAAAAGTTTTTTTTTCTCTATAAAAATTTTTAAAGTATTTTTTATTTTTCATTTCTAAGATCTTAAAACTATCACAGATACAGGCAAAGAATTATCCCAAAGAATGGTTATGACCTAATTTAGAAAAGGCAAACATTTGCACTAATCTAAATATTTAACAAGAGAAAACTGCCTAGAAAAATTAAGGTGTATCTGTGCACAAAGAAGTACCAAGAAATTGAGTTGACAGGATGCACAGAAGACTATCCAATGATCATAATATATTGTCCTTGTAAGAAAAAAAATGCATATACATTAGGATTTTCCAGAGAAACAGCACCAATAGAATAGATAGAAATAGATGGTATGGATAGAGATGATATAGAAATAGATGGCATAGGGGCGCCTAGCTGGCTCAGTGGGTAGAGAATGTGACTTTTTAAAAAATTTTTAATTTTTAATGTTTATTTATTTGAAAGAGAGAGAGGGACAGTGCAAGCAAGGAAGGGCAGAGACAGAGGGAGACACAGAATCTGAAGTAGTCTCCATGCTCTGAACTGTCAGCACAGAGCCTGACACGGGGCTTGAACCCACTAACTGTGAGATAATGACCTGAGCCAAAGTCCGATGCTCAACTGATGGAGCCACCCACATACCCCAAGCATGCAACTCTTCATCTCGGGATCATGAGTTCAATTCCTACCTTGGGCATGGAGCCTAGTTAAAAGCAAACAAACAACAACAACAAAAAAAGAGAAATAGGTGATACATATGTAGATATAGAAAAGGAGATTTATTAAAGGATTGGGTCATGTGGTTATGGAGGCCAAGAAGTCCCACTATCTGCTGAGTACAAGCTGGAACAAGGAAAGCCAGTAGTGGAATTCAGTTTGAGTCTGATGGGCTGAGAATCTAGGTACCAATGGTTTAAGTCCCAGTCTGAGCCTGAAAGCCTGCTGTCTTAAGGCAGTAGAAGATGGATGTCTCAGCTCAAGCAGAAAGAGAATTTGCCCTTCCTCCACCATGATGTTCTTTTTAGGCCCTCAAATATACTGGATGGTGCCCCCCTTCACTGGTGACAGTGATCTTCCTTATGTGGTCTGCTGATTCAGAAGGTAATCTCTTCAGGAACACCTTCACAGACACTCTCAGAAATCATGTTTTACCAAATGTCTGGGCAGTCAGGTTGACCTAAAATGAACCATCACAGTACATAATTTTTTTGCTCCTGTTTATTAGAATTTGTATGTAAACTTCATAGAAAAATACTCTAAGTATATTCAGTATACCCACATAGTTACAGAGCTGGATTTTAAAGGAAGTAACAGTATGTGATTTTATTTCCTTCTTTGTCCTTTATGTATCATCCTAACCATTTTTAGGTAGTAGACATTTTTGAAAATCATATTTAAAATATTTTATTTAAAGGAGATTTTATTTTTTATTAAAAAAAATTTTAATGTTTATTTATTTTTGAGAGAGAGAGAGACAGAGAGTGAGCAGGGGAGGGGCAAAGAGAGAGGGAGACATAGAATCCAAAGCAGGCTCCAGGCTCTGAGCTGTCAGCACATAGCCTGACTCGGGGCTGGAACCCATGAACCATGAGATCATGACCTGAGCCAAAGTTGGCCACCCAACCAACTGAGCCACCCAGGTGCCCCTATTTTTTATTTTTAAAATGTTTGTTTATGCTGACAGAGAGAGAGAGTGCAAGGGAGGGGCAGAGAGAGTGAGAGAGAGAATCCCAAGCAGGCTCAGTGCTGTTAGCATGAAACCCGGCATGGGGCTCCACCTCATAAAACATGACATTAAGACCTGAGTGGAGATCAAGAGTCAGACCCTCAGGTTACCTGGGTGGGTCAGTTGGTTAAGCATCCTACTTTGGCTCAGGTCATGATCTCACTGTTGGTGGGTTCGAGCCCCTCGTTGGGCTCTGTGCTGACAGCTGAAGCCTGGAGCCTGTTTCAGATTCTGAGTGTCCCCTTTTTTCTTTCTCTCTGCCCCTCCCCCATTCATGCTCTTGCTTGTTCTGTCTCTCTCTGTCTCAAAAATAAAATAAACATTAAAAAAAAGAGTCAGACACTCAACTGACTGAGCCACTCAGGTACCACTTAAAGGAGCTTTTAAACACTATTTTAACATTATAACATTTCTTCCATGGGATTTTCTATTTTTCTTCTTTTCTTCCTTAGCAAATTTGCTCTGTACAGAAAACCAGTGTTCATAACCTATCTTTAGTATCTCAACTTCTTTTCAGAAAGTGACCATGTAATTATCCTAGCTCTTTCCCTCTGATTTAGTTCTTTGCCTATTTTTTTTTCTTTCTTTTTTATCATTTTTGTGTCCATTTATCACTCATTTAACAAAAATCTATTTGAGTACTTACTATGTGTCATGCATAATCCTTGATTCTAATCTGTTATTACTGTTTTGTTTTATGTATTTGCCAAATAATTTCCTCTATATGCATTTATTCAACAAATATTTTTCAACAACTATTGTGTATCATGCTCTGGGGAACAGAAGGGAGAGAACCAATGGAAAACCCCTGTTCTCTTGGAGCTCACATTCTAACAGTTAGAAAAAGACAGGAAAAGTAATAATTAAATACATAGTGTATTAGAATGAAATGAAGTGTGGGGAAAGACTCAGAAAAAATGAGGGTGGGGCACAATTATAATATAAGGTAGGGTATATCAAGGAAGGCTTTACTGAGGTGATTTGAACCAAGACTTGAATGAAGGAAGTAAGGGAGCAAAGGGCTAGAGGAAAGAAAGAAGTCTTCAGATGCTCATGTCTTTAAGTTGCTTAACATAATTCAACAACAAAAATTCTCAATTTGCTAAATAATCAGATTTTCATTTTTATTATATGAATTTTGGATGACCAGAAAAGGATTATTTTGAAAAAAAAATCTTTAAACACACACAAAACTCTGAAATCTGATTTTTGGAAGAAGATAGATTTCATCATAAAAGAATCCAGAGGCCTCAATTAATAGAAAGCATGTGTCCAGGACAGATACCCTTTTCTGAAGGCAACAACTATGATCCTTAACAGCACTTTAAATTCTTGGAGAGTCATAATGAGGCAGGAAAACACTAAGTTAAATGTTGATGAATTACCTTGTTGAAAATAGATGAAAAAAGGTGAAAAAATAAGTGGCTCTTTATAAAACTCCTGAAATTTATGACCAAGAGATGGTAACTCATCTTTATGGCATCTCTCTTTAATAGATGATTAAGAAGAAATTGTGTTCAATAGCCAGAAGTCCAGATGGGCTCCTATTAAAATTTCCTACTGTGCACTCATTGCCGTAGATGGTTTCCTGTCAGAAAACTGTGTAAATTAGCAGCTTGATGTTCTAAGACTGGGTTAAGTGGTCTGTCTCAGACAGGGAAAAATTTATGGCGTGAAATACAAATGCTTAAGTAATCATAAAAGTATTCCATTTTCTGAGGCTGATTTTACATTAACACTTGGCCTATCATATAGCTCATCATGTCTTCTCTGGTAATCAGGAGGAAATGGGTTCTTTATCTCAGAAAAGCACAGGGAAGTTTGTAATCTTTCTCACAAAAAGAACCTTGTAATAGGATGGAGAAGGGGGTTAAGAAAACAATAGATGTGTAAATGTCATTGGAGGGTATACATCTGTAAACCATTCCCTTCTGAAATGTTGGAAAGATTGCAATATAAATACTGCTTCATCACATGTTTTCCTTTTGTCTAGCTCTTCTGTTGTCTGGAGTCTCGTGAGATGAAATGCACACCCCGAAACAGCATCCCCTATGAACCACAGTGAGAGGATATTACACTATTTTGTGGCCTTCCTCACTCTATTTTAGCCCCCGGTATTTTCTTCCACAGGTGCCAGGTCTGGTTCAGGGATGAAGCTCAAAGTGAAAACCAAATCAATTGCATACACAGGTGGTTAGACTAGAATGTGTTTGAATCTGAAAACCAGAATAAATGTTTTATGTTAGAATGCTCCCAGCAAGGAGTAGGAAAAATCTTCAGGGCAAAATGATGCCAGCATAAACAGTCATGGGCTGCTTTGAAGGCGGTTGACCCTTTCACTTCTCACTCTTTTTTGCACGTTTACTTTGCTGATTTTCAGGTTTAGCACAAAGCAGATAAAATGGAATATTTTTTAGTACAAAGGAGGGTCATAGTTATACTGTCTAAGAATGACAATCAAAGACTGGCAAAGGTTTGGGGCACCCGGGTGGCTCAGTTAAGCGTCTGACTCCTGATTTTAGCTCAGGTCATGATCTCCCGGTTTGTGGATTTGAGCCCTGCACTGACAGTGCAGAGCCT
This sequence comes from Panthera uncia, assembly GCF_023721935.1. Classification (NCBI taxonomy): domain Eukaryota; kingdom Metazoa; phylum Chordata; class Mammalia; order Carnivora; family Felidae; genus Panthera; species Panthera uncia. The sequence goes on along the minus strand of NW_026057578.1, from coordinate 32,864,108 downwards.
GCTTAGGATTCTCTCTCTCTCCTTCTCTCTCCACTTCCCTGCTCATGCTTTCTCTTTCTCAAAACAAACTTAAAATTTTTTTTTAAAAAACTGGCAAAGGTTAGTTTCATGTTCAAAAAAAAGCATGTAAATAAATATATGTAAATATATATGCATTATACATGTGTACGAACAGTGATAAAGGCCCACACTCAGTGCCTCTGCAGGTGAGGCAGGCTCCTCAAACCAGTGAGTTGAAGACAACTGCGAGTGGTATAGCCTGTGGCATACTCAAAAAGCCCAGACATTACCGAAATACGTCAGCTACTACAAATTGGCAGTTTTGTGGGACTGTGAACCCAGCGTTGCCAGCTCTTCTAGAGCAGAAACCCAACATCTGACTCTGTGTGTTGTGTGTCTGTGTAATTTTCTGTGATTTTGTTGCTTATTTGACTCTCAGGCAGTCAGATTGGGATCATACACCTAGGAGTGTAGTAAACGCTCTTGTTTCACACCCCAAGCCTCTGATTAAGAGGTAAATGGGCAGACTAATTAAATTGCAGCAAATTTAGCACACTCTAGGCTGGGTTTTGTGTTTCTTAGTAAAACTCCAGTTAGTTATCTTTCTGAAGAAAAGGAATATTTATTTTAATTGAACTAATATTTACAATAGCATTTATAATTAAACATATTTTTTTTTAACAAACCAGAGTTTTAAAAACATTTTTTTTCCCTTGAAATCTCAGTATACTAGACCTCAGGGATTTTTCTATTGAGGTTGCAATAAAACTCTAATGGGCCTTAATGCAGTAATTCAGGGTGTAGTTTACCAGCAAGTAAATTTGTAATTATTTGTATTAATCTGGAAGATGACGGTAAATATGGTTGATACTTTAAAGAACATGGTCATATAAACTACCAAGGGTTTACTGGGTGAGGATAGTCTAGGTTTCCCCGAGCAAAGAGACAGCTCAGTTCAGAAGAGGCCAATAAGTTTGTGTATAGAATTGAGAACTAAAAGGACCCTCTCTCAGACAGAGGTCCCACAACATGGGCTGATCAGACAACAGGGCTCTATATTCAGGAGGCTGAGATATGTTAATGGAGTGCAAGGACAGCCATCTAGAGTTGTGAATTCTATTTCTAGCTCTGCTATTATTTCATTTGATTGGCTTATTCACTCTTAGTTTTAAATAACAGAAAGTCTGCATTACACTTTTTAGAAGATCTGTAGTTAGATCATTATCAAATTACATTTAAAGGGGATGTTACTTTGAAGGATAGTCTTGGGGATGAATGATACAAGGAGTTGGGCTAGATTTTTCTAAAGCATGTTTAATTGCAAAGGTCTAGGATTGGTGTAAAAATGTTGTTCTAACTTGGCCCAGACATTAACCATTGCCTGGGTAGGATTTTTAACCTCTATATTGTGAGTCTTGTGAATAAAGATCCAGGCAGGTCCTGTGCTAATTTCTCTGCCTTTATACAATGCTCCTTCTTACTCCTACAGCACCTGAACATATCTTGGCAATTCTTTCTTCTGTGGAATGTTTTCTGACATTCACTTAGAGGTCACCAAGAATATGTATGTAAATGGAAAAAATAATTGGCACATATGGAGAATGGAAAAGATAACTAGCAGAAATTCAAGACTATTTTCCATTTGGAAAGATCAACTTCTGCCATCAAACAGATTTGGTCACATACTTCTGGTTGGTTCCTGCTGACTTGTCTTTGTTTATGTTTAAGGAAATATGGGAAGAGTTACTAAATTAGCTAGAAGACCACTGGGCATAGGCCTCAGATTTCTATTATCTATAAATATTTATCAAGCACATGCCATATGTCAGGCCCAGAAGAGAATGTGGCTGTGGTATGAGACACTGGTGTTGCACTTGGAGCTCTGAAGCTAGAGGAGGGGTAGGGTATAGTGTGCATCCAGTTCAGTCATGATAAGACTTCTAGAGGCCAGAGGGCCTTCATGGTGGAGATAAAAGCCTTTGGAGATGACTAGGGAGGAAGATGTGGTGAAACTTCAGGGAAGAGTAGACCTAATGAGCAGTGCTTCTCTGACTGCAGAGGCGCCTGGTGGTGCTTCTCTGTTGGACGTGACCTAGTGCTTCAGCTCCAGCCATAGTTCCTCTTTCTCCTCTCCTTGGGGCCGCCCCTCCCACACTATAGGAATCACTGCAATCCTCTGCTGCTGTAAGGACAACCCCTTTAACATGACACTGTTTGCCTGTGCAGAATCTTGCTGAAATGAATATCAAAGGAACCCCTGAAATGGAAAAGGAATCACAAAAGGAAGGTCACGTGAAGCCTAATTTATTATATGTGAGGAAAGTGTCTGAGTGTGTGTGTGTGTGTGTGTGTGTGTGTGTGTGTATGTGTGTGTGTGAGAGAGAGAGAAAGAGAGAGAGAATGAATGAATGAATGAATGAATATTGCTGTTTTGGAGCCAGTGCTTGCCACCATTTTTTTCACTGGAACTCCTTTTATATTCTAATTGTAAGCACATAAACTTCGTATCTTTTCCGGAGGAGGTTCATACAAATAAGAAAGCCTGGGTTCAAATACATGTTCCTGCACTTATTAGGCATATTTGACCTTGTGCAAGACACTTAACCTCTCTAGGACTCATGTCAAAGAATAACTCAGAAAATTTGAATTGTGTACTTGCAAATGTGCTCATAAGGGAGAGACATTAGTACATGGTTGTCAATGAGAAAGTGAAAATAAAGGGATTCTAAGAGAGAGGGGGAAGGGAAAATTGCAGACGGCCTAGTAACAGTAAATCTTGCTTTAACATTTTTGTTATTATCATTAGAGTGATTGGCAGCCAGCAAAGAGGCCACTGTCTTTATCAGTGCCATGTTTGTGCAGGCTGTTCAAGGTCATTTATAGCCACAGCTTCAGTTGTTGATGTATCTGAAATACTCATTCCACACCAAAACACCCTTGAGGTTTCAGCTATGAAGTACTTGCATGATACACCGTTTTTGGTGTGTACCCTCTGTCAGCACTTCTACCTTACCTGTGCCATGTATTGCATCATGATTTCCTGCTCAATTTCCTCACCTGTCCAATGAAGTTAATACCATGTCTTTGGGTTTTCATGACTGTTGAATGAGATATTGCATACAATACCCTGAAAATGATACTTGGCTCAAAAATGCAGTCAGTAAATGCTATTTCACCATCATCACTGTCATTGTTATCATTATTCCTATTGAGGGACCCTGATTTATAGAGCACAGAATTATTTCAGTTTTCCAAACCCTAGAAAATATTCTATAGTGCCCATATCTTGACTGAGAAAACCTAAGTACCTGCCTGCAGCATGCCTCCCATGAAAGCCTAAACAAAAGGACTTTATGAATAGGGCTGTCCAATCTGTTTAATAACAGCACTCTTTGCTCATCTCAAATAATCAAAATCTCCAAGTCTTTAAGATGAATTGTTCATGGATCTAGCTCTAATTTCCATTCTTTTTCTACTCTGTGATGGCACAAGGCATTTTCAGAAACATGCTGGGGTTAGTCTCTAAAGGAAGAGCAAACTGTGCACACATCATCCAAAAAGCCCACAGCAAAATCTCCAAACCAGTCATTCAAGAATGAAATTCTGTATCATGAGCAAGAAGCTGAAACTTTTTTCCATCCTTCCTTAAAGTGAGTGAACCTCACCTGCCAGCACTTTTGCTAACTTCTCCAGTAGAACATAGTGTCTACTTGTGGCCAAAAGCCTTGACCACATCACAGGAGAAAATAGTCAGCCTTAGAGTGTTATTTGTCTTCCTTTGTTGTCACTTACTTTATTGGAGTCCCTGGAAAAGAAATAACAAAACAGAGTTTGAAAGACTAATATAAATACATTTTGCTTTCAAAACATTTGTTTGTACTTTGTTTTGCTTTTGATTTCTCTTTGTCTGAACTTCTCTTGGAAATGTCATTGCTCTTGTCCTGAAAGTCAACTCAATACTATTCAATTTTCCAAATTTACTTTATTTCTTTTCTCTCCCCTTCCCCTTTTCCCTTTCTCTTCCCTTCCCTCCCCTCCTCTTTCATCCCCATCTCTCTCTCTCTCTCTCTCTCTCTCTCTCTCTCTCTCTCTCTTCTTTCTACTTGATTCTGGAGGTAAAATTTAAAAAGGATTCTTGTAGGTCACCACTATTTGTAATGAATAGTTATGGCAGATGCCTTCCCTTCTTTGGGCACAATTCATGGTTTCATTCACTTTGCCAATTATCCTGGGACTCTGCTTCTGATTTCTTCTGGAGGAAAGCCATACAACTAGGCTTTTGTTTGATCTTTTAATTCTGCCTACCTGATAGTTCCCTGATGAAGCAGGAGGGAAAGTACTCCCTGAAATCCTGTTCTCCTCTCTCAGTATTGTCTCATAGGATAGATAGCAGTGATTCATTTGAGTACCAGAGACACATACAAGAAAGTCAGATGTGCAAGGAAGACTATTTGGTTAAAATGCATTGAGGACTGACTATTGGGCAAAACACAGGAGATCTGTGTTCACTGATTTAAAACTCATACCTGCCCCATTTTACAGACCAGAAATTTTATGCCTATAGAGTTTAAATCTTTCTAAGAACCAAATCTACAAGTTTGTGTTTCTGTGCACTCAGATGTATCACCTCTTATTATTGCTTTTACTTTTTAAGATACTTATCCAGTCATCATTTGAAGAAACATTGAAATGATTTACTTGAAGAGTAACATGACCTAAATATATTAACTAACAATTTTGGGTACTTTGTCATCTCAAGTTCCTTATTTGAAGCTTCTGAGACACTGAATAAAGCTGAGGTGAACTGAGTTCTTAGGTACTCATTGGAGGACTTGCTGATGCTGAGTATTTCTTCTCTTAGGATGCAGTAAATGCTTATTCACTAACTCTTTTCCACAATTACCTCATTAGCTAAGAAAACTTTTCCTTCACAGGCATTTAATACTTTTAAGAATTTTTAAGCTCATTCTGGATTGTTAAGTTATTGTGTCATTGACTTCTTCCTGGCCTATGATTGTCTTAAAAAAATCACACTATGAAGAGTGTACCAGTCTATCATAAGGGAAACCTGAATTACCTTTGTTTTGTCGTTTCGAATCTTTTGAACCTTGGGTGCATCACAGGGGCTCAGTTTGTATATGTGTTGATTTGGCATAGTGTCAGCTACTCTGCTGACCTCACAAGGTGATTGTGAGTATTAAATATTCTAAACTGTGTGCTTTGGGAAAAATTACAAATAGCTTTTCAGTACAGGGATTTTATTTCATTGCGGAGTCCTTCTGTGTGGAGGCCTTTGACAGTTTTCCTTTTCTAAGACCAAGTGCTCAGGATGGAACCAAGAGAAGCGTCAATATTCATTTCCACTTAAGAGTTACCCAAAGAAACTCTCCCCTAATACCCAAATCAGAAATTAATGAGTAAGATTTATGAAGAAGTCTATTGCTCGATTATTCTGTGAAAACGAACAGGGCTGTAGTTGGAACAGCAGCTGCAAGTGGGAACAAATATTTGGTGTCACAATAGTCAATAATGTTTTGATTTAAGAACATGGCAGACATAAATTTGGGCATTACAAGTTCAAAAGTAAGTTGACATTACTTAGAGATATCTTACATTGCTCTTTGTGTATTCTGATTGCAGGCTCTAGACCTTCATTAATCCTGATGAGCTTAACAAATCACTGATGTCTGACCTGAATTTTTGCCCTTTGATAATTGAAGGCAGACACATTGATGTGTGTTGTTGCATAAACCACTCAGAGAAATGACCCTATAAATCCCAAGCAATAAAATGTATTACAAAAGAAATAGATCATGGAGTAAAGACAAGTTACAAGTGCCGTGCATTTTTTTTTCATGATTTGTAAAACATCATGTTGCCCTGACTAATGCCTTAGTGTTTTAGATGTAACTGGCATCAGGCTAAAAAATACATCAAATGGCCTCTTGCCTTTATATAATATGCCAAATCTAAAGACCCAGTAATATAAAAGGGCACTTGGATGTATTGCATTACCACACTTGTGCCTCAAGAAATAAAAATGTCTTTAAAAAGTGCCTTGAGCCAACGAGGGTGGCTACATTAATTGTGAAGCTCTGCAGTTAGAATACAGCAGCATATTCTCCAAATGGACCACTCCCTGCTCTGGATAAGTCTCCCAACCCCTCAAGTTCCAGAGGCAGGGAGAACTGCTTTATGAGACTTTTTGCCAATACGTGAAAGTTAAGCATGCAAAAAACAGGACTGCCCTTTCTTCTACTCGGTCCTTATTGTCAAATACAAACAATGACGTAAGTCTAACAATGTGTCAGGTGTTGTATTCTAGTGGATATTGCAGTACCTGCCAGGTAGAAAGAAATGTGTTTTGGGGTCAGATGTACTAGGTTTGAATTTCCCTGACACTAGGCTGATCATGTCCCCTTTGCCCCCGCTTCAGAATGCTCTTCCTACTCCGTTAGTCAAAATTGGCAGCTATCATTTGTGTTGCCAGGAAGCTTACAACTAGGAAGGGAAAGACAACACACATGCACCAATAATGATAACACAGGGTTTTCATGATGCTATAAGAGATACACAAGAACTTGGGAAAAATCAGAGAAAACAAGATGTCTTCTCCTGTGGGTAAGGAATTGGATTAAGATGAACTTTATTGAAATGACAGTATTTTAGCTGTAATGAGAAAGATTTGAAAGATAAGACAGTTTCCGACAGGTAAATGTGGATGGGAGGACATTCCAGTTGACCAAGAAAGTCAGCAAAATTTGGAGGGAAACAATAGATGTTTTGCCAATGTGAAGCTCAATAACAGCCATAATGTAGGGCATTGCTACTCAAAGTGTGGTCCACAGACCAGCAAAATCAGAGTATCTCCAGTCCCATAGACTTAGAATCTACGTTTTAATAAGATTTCCTGGTGAGTCATATTTACACTGAAGTTTGAGAAGCTCTGGTTCAGGATGCATTGAGAGTATCTTCAAAGATCATATCAAACAAAAAATAGAATGCTAATTTTAAAAAGTCCTTAGGAACTGTCTAATTTGACATTTGGTTGAGAAAACTAGATAAAAGGTGGTTGGTCCTGATGGATTTGAACTTTCTTCCCTAACAGCAATGTAGTACTTTTCTCACGGCACCATATTCAAAACCTTCAATACCAGACTCTAGGTTTTAACATGTTGTATGTAGTAGGATGTGAAGGACAGTTGAATGTTTCTGATTAGCTGAGTGGGAGAAAAGTAATTGAAAGTTAGGAAGATAAATCCAGTGGAATAGTATGGGATTGACCAAAGGAGAAAGAACCTAAGGATAAAGAACCCAAACTAAGAAGATATTTAAATAATCTTATAGAGAATCACGAGGAGAGTGAGAGGTAGGAAAATGAGAAATACTTGGAAGGTGATGTTCTCTACCTACTTCATTTGCCTAAAGCTTATGGGTATATTTGCCTTCTCCCTTGATTCTCTCTTTGCCCCAGTACATCATATTAAAAACCACCACAGTATTTCTCAAGTAACAGTTCCACCAACCCACGCTTCCCTCAAGAATATTTAATGGTTTCCTATGACCAACGGTCTGCCTACCTACAATGCTTGAGATTCAACCTGCTAACCACAGCCTCTATGACATTATTTCTGCCTGGAACATTTTTGCTTTTGTTTACTAATTAGCTAGGTCAAACCATTGATTAATTCATTCATTTACCCAATCTATTTATATCACATATATTTAATGAACCCCCTTGTGTTCTAGGCTCTTTGCTATGATGGACCATATATGATAGACTCATTTTCATAGAACTGAACAGTTAGCAGTTGTGGAGGTTCTGCTTGGTATTGGGCAAACTGCTAGCTGGATATGAAAGATGAATGAGATGTGATGCCTTACCTTGGATGGGCTCATATTCTTGTGAGTTGTGCTCAAGATGGAAATAGTGGGCCCTGTAATTGAGACTGCATATTATGGTCAGTTATTTACAGGTTTTGTTTATCTGCTCCTGTTTACATACGGAGCTTTATTACATGGATGATGGTATCTTCCTCTGTATTCACAGCACCAGGTTCTGTTCAAAGAGGAAAAGTAAGATACACTTAAAACCAATGTCAAGATCCATCAATTTTGATCTACTGAGTGATAAAAATGCAAGACAGTTCCTGCAATTGTGCCAGGAAAGCCCAAAACCATGTATTTTATTGGGAAGTGCTGGTAATGCTATCAGACTTTTAACTTGTTATTTTTTTTGGCATAAGAAAATTCATAGACATAGATCCCACTTCAGAAGGACTTTCATTCATTCTTGTAAGTGAAAGTTCTTAGACTGTAGGTATTGAAGAACTATGATTAGCTATGTGCATTGCTGGCCTTTGTAAAATATGGACCAGTTTCTTCATCTTGGCCAAAATACTAATGGTGCTTTCTCATTTTTCTCAGATTATCCCGTGTGCTAATGTTTTATTTCACTGTCACAGGAACTGAGGAAATTTTTGCCAATCAGTGGTAAAGCGCGGTGAAAACTGGTGATACAGTTTTGTGATTTTCCAATGAACCAGACTCAGTTCTCTGACTTCCTAGTCTGTTTAGTCAAATAGTAGGAGATCCTCTGAAGATTTATTAATGGGTTTGGAAGACTTACCTCTTTACAGACTCTGTAGAGCAAAATTTATTTCTTTTAGTTCTGAAGGAATCTTCTTGAAACCTACAAAATTGGAGTGAGTGACTTAGTACAATTTTAAAGTCTGGTTAGGAGGTATTCCTCTTCCCCCAGATTTACCGTCAGTCTTTGCTGTTGGGAGAATAAATGTTATTTTTGGATGTTTTAATTTGAGCACAGCTGGTTATCTAGGCTTAGTGTCTCTTTTAAGTTCAAGACATTCCATATTATGCTTTGACCTTTCGGGATAGAGAATAATGAAGAATGAGCATACACTAGACTACACCCAGTTCTGCAAATTACTTTAGAGGCAGAGAAGAATGACTACAGGGCATGACCTCAGGGACTGGACCTACGTGATAAGAAATGTCCCAAGTGTGGAATCTTGGACATGCTCAGAGGAACAGAAAGATGCCACTTAGCACTTCCACCTTAGAAGGAGATAGTGATATGTATTTTTAGACCTATTTTCTTGCATTTTTAATACCTTACATTTACTGAAAGACATTTTCAGTCCATGACTTCATCCAGTTTCCAAAGAGACTTGATTTCCTCTTGAAATTCTTTCCCTAAGTGAAGGCTGAATTCTCCCCCCAAGTGAATGTATTCTTTTTCTTTCCTTTTGAATTCCCAAGTTTTGAATAGCACAGGTGAATAACTTATATGTCAAGAATGTTTTCACATCATAGTTCTCAGAAAACGTGTTCTCAAATACATGGGTAAATATCAGGGGAAAAGACACAATAATGATAGATATTTTCATCTGCCATATTCTTATCTTTTCAAATGAGAAAAATAGGACAGAGTACTTTAAGGATGTTTCCTCTGCATTAATCTGCCTCTTCTGTAGAGGAATCAGTATTTCCTCCAGTTAGTTTTATCAAATAAAAAGGAAGATATCACAAAAGGAAACACAGAGGAAAAACCCTGAAATTTAGGTTTCCTTCCTTTATTTTAGACAGGAGCAGCTAAACTGAGACATATATTTATTTACTAACTGGTTGTAGAGACCATGACAGGATGTAAAGGGGTTGAGTAAGGCTTTCTTTGAAACAGTCATGAGATACAAACAAAGCTCTTTAAGAAAGCAGGGAAGACTCAAATGAGGCAGTTTATGAAGTGGACTTGACTGGAACTTCTGGGGTGAAAGTGGTCAGATACTTCATGTTGGTGGGGGACCTTTACTCTTAATCTGTCCACAAGTTCACTGGCTTCCAAAAGGCTTACTATGGATGTGTCTGTTGGAAGGTTTCTAACAGACCATGGTGAAATTGAATTTGATAACTTTCCTTTATTCTGATAATATTTGATGAGTTAAATTGCTTGATTCTTTTTTAGAAATCCTGACAGGAATTTGTCAAAATTGACATCCTATCTAAGGGTTTTCTTTTCCTCTCATTTTCATTTTCAGTCTCCAATCGCCCACCCCCTTATTTTTTAGTTTACCTTCTGAATCTCTAACACTGCCTTCTTCCCTTCTATAAATACCACTCCCATTCTTATTGCCCTAGGAAACATCATCAGTTGCCTAGATCAATGATTTCAACCTGATTCTTCAGGTATGAGAGTTAATTATTTAAAATCTTTTTCCAACTATTTATTTTGAAGAATTATAAACCTACAGAAAGGCTGCAAAATGGTAAAGTGTACCAATCTTTGACCAAGATTTACCAACTTTTAAACTTTTACCATATTTGATTTAACTCTCTAAGAGTCCATTTTTCATGTGAAACATATTCAGTGGAGCCTGAACATAAACTTTGATTATATTTTTATTCTTTCAAGTTAATGATAACACTTCCTGCAAGAGACTGGGGACATGAAGCAAATCTTCCTCCGACCCCCATCTTCCAGGAGTTCCAAGTGCTCAGAGAGAAAGAACTAGAAAACCTCACTGAAGTATTTTATACTAAAATGTGGATGAATTCTAACCATCTGAGGGAGCATTTGCACTTAATAAGATGAATTTGTTAATCTACTTAAATCCATAACAGAGGATAGGGATGTTAGATGATATATTTGAGGAACAAATTTCTGGTGATACTTGCCTCTTCCAGTCCAAAATTATCTTTTGGGCCATCCCTGCCATGGGCTAGGCATTTTAACTACACACTAATGTTCCCTGTATTCCTAACTTATCCTTGAAAGTGGCTCTGTGGTCTGCATGTGACAAATCAAAAAGTGGGGCATGGACTTTGAAAATCCAAACTGATCCAGGAAATCCATTTTGTGTGCAGTTCTTCTATCTAAATGTCTAAGTGACATAGCCATCTCTCTGGGATCAATTATGGTTTGGAGAAATAGGCAAATATTTGCAACCACAAATCACTAATCTAGGTAAGGGGAGGGCCCTATGTATTTCATAAAGCAAGGTCGGTGCTCCCATTCCCCACAAGCATTTTGGTTAAATGCAAATCAGAGCTTGGGCTTGCCCTTGGACATGCTGACTTACGCCTCCAGCACAGCTGTGGACTTCTACAGAGGTTGCACTGAAGAGTGATCCTACGTATCTGATGAACCACAGGATGTCAACAAGACACACCCACTGTCCCACATTGGCAGTCCCTAAAAAAAGAATGTAGCAATGAGCTTGTTGCAAGCCAAACCAACCCTGACCTTAGTAATAGACTCTTCCAAATGGGTGCGGCCAAGGGGATCACATTGAAAAAGAACAGGCCGTAGGATAAATCCGTATTAAAGAAAAGCAGAACAGGGCTTAACTGTCACAAAGAATGGAAGGGAGCTATGGACCCTTTCATCTTCCCCAGGGTTCGGGAGGGTGGTGACTGCACAATATTGTTCCAGCCTCCCGCTTTTTCCTTGAATTGAGAATCTGAAGAATGAGGGGAGGTGGTTTTAACTCACATTGGCCATACCACATCTCAAAATCCAGGATAGAATGAGGTTCTCGAGTTGTAGCCTGATGAGAAAGTCAATTTTAATTTGGAATCAAAATAAAGAAAAGGCCATTTCCCATAACTGCTATTCATTTTAATACACAAAGGAAATAGCATAATCTTCTCTTCATCTGAGGGGTGTACTGTTTATCCCTTGGTTAAGTGCATGTGCGCGCGCGCGCACACACACACACACACACACACACACGCATTCAACCAGGAATTAATTCTAAGATGTAGGTATAAGACTGTATGACAATTATAGATACATGTGAATACATATATGTAAACATGTTACTCCACATCATATATGCAAGATAAAGAGGAACACAGTAATTGAAAAACAGTCTTTCCTCCAAAAGATTGTGTAATCTGAATATAGACTGTAAGCAAAAAGATACCTGTGTAGCCATGGTTTTGGAGAGTTTTCTGAAACACCAAGAAGATCTGGATTTGGGTTTTTTGTTTTGTTTTGTGTTTTTGCAGTTTGCATTCTAGGATTAATTTATTGTGTTTTGGAAGTTAAAAATCAATTAATCCAGGTGAATGTATCTGATAAATCCAAGATATCTTCTCCACCTGTTTTACCATGTTCCTCCTCCCAACCCAATCCGAACCAAAAGGCAATCTTTGATTCTTCCGTACCATCCTCTTTCCCTTTCAGTTAGTGAGTGGGTTTTATACTTTTTTTCTTCCAAGTGTTCCTGTAGCCATTCCTCTTTCCATTTAAATCATTATCAACCAGCTAAGACAGATAACTCAACCCTTGCAACATTCTGCTGGGTGTCCCTTCCTCAATTTCCCAAGCTTCAAATCTTTTACTCAGTTCTCAGATCATAATAATGATGTATAAATCCCTGTCTTTGCACATGTTAATCTTCTACTGAGAAATGATCTGTCACTTCATATTTTGTGCAACACCTCGTTCAGTATTGTTGGCCTGGTTTCAAAGCCCCTTATTGTTTGCTTTCACTACAATGGTGCCAACTTTGTTTCTACTACCGTCTTAACACACACCACACACACTATTGTTGCAGTCTATGTTTGTTCAACAACTCATGGACACGAGATGATCATTTCTGCCTAACCTCCCACATTCTCCTTTCTTGCAACAAAATGTCATCTTCCATTGCTTTTCTAAATACTTACCAATTTTAGACTCAAATAAAACTCAGTCTTCCGTGAAGCCTGCTATGATAACACTAGTGGTCACTTACGTGTTTCTGTGAAAAACTTTTCACCACTGATAATCTCAAACACATTACACACATATATTGTTTTCAGATGGATACGTCTGACCAATTAAAGAAGGAATATTCTTTGAAGACGGTGACCATGCTATAAAGATTAATTTACTCATATATGCTCTAAAATAACTATCATAAAGTGATATATAGTGTATGGGGTTTGAGTAATGCTGATTTTGGAATAAATTAGGTTAACTATAAATTGAATATTCATAAAAAAGAATCTCACTGGGGCGCCTGGGTGGCTCAGTCGGTTGGGCGGCCGACTTCGGCTCAGGTCATGATCTCGCGGTCCGTGAGTTCGAGTCCCGCGTCAGGCTCTGTGCTGACAGCTCAGAGCCTGGAGCCTGTTTCAGATTCTGTGTCTCCCTCTCTCTGACCCTCCCCCGTTCATGCTTTGTCTCTCTCTGTCTCAAAAATAAATAAACGTTAAAAAAATTTTTTTAAAAAGAATCTCACAATAACCAAATGGTGTCAAACATAGTTTTACTCTGGAAAAATAGAGTTTTGACTTTTGTATATAATAATACTGAAAGAAATTTTATCATTTTTCACTGCATTTTGGAGTTTGCTAAGAGCTTTTACCATGCAGTAGTATACTTTTATACAGGGAAGTATGATCAGGTAAAATTTATCATTATTTCACAAAAGAGAAATTTTGTTTTAGAAATGTGATTTGGTCAGGATCATGCTCTAATCAAACCTGTACCCAGGATAATCTTAACATTAATCCTGAACTAACCCAAGCCTGATTTACCCTAATCCTCACCCTATTCTAGGTCTAACCCCAGATTTAACCCAAACCCTAGGCTTACCCCTAAACCTAATCCTAACCTCCCTTTAGCCTAACACTAGCTCTAATCCTAATCCTAGTTTCCTAGCCCTAACTAACAACAGTCCTAATCCTGCTTCTCAACATACCCCTAGCCCCTAATCATAGCCCTGGTTCTAATCCTAGCTCTGACACTAATCCTAAACCTAATTTGCAGATTCACATGGCCAGTGTGTAATTAAAACCAAGGAAGTCTACAAAGAGAAGCATAGACAAAAGAGGGAATTTTGTATCTAAATGTATATATGCAGTGCCAGAACTATTTGAAAAGTAACCATTTTTTTTTTCTCAGTAAATGCCTAATTTTCAAAAAGAGAGAAACTCTAGCAGAGAAAACTTTTCTCATAAATATATATATTTAGGGGCGGTTGGTGGCTCAGCTGGTTAAGCATCCGACTTTGGCTTAGGTCACAGTCTCAAGGTTCGTGAGTTCAAGCCCTGCATTGGACTCTGTGCTGACAGCTCAGATTCTGTGTGTCCCTCTCTTTCTGCCCTTCCCTGACCCATACTCTTGTCTCTCTCCCTTTCTCTCTCTCTCTCTCTCTCAAAAATAAACATTAATATATATGTTTTATATATATATGTTTATATATATTATATATGTTTTTATATATTATGTTATGTTATATATATATATGTATTATATATATATATATACTTTTATATATTTATATTTTCTCAGAAGGTGTTTTGGACTTACATACAAATGATAATCAGTGTTTCCCACATGTAGGGCTCTGAGAGTTAGTTGTAACAAAAGTGGGTAAGATGAATTTAGACTCAGCAGGTTCTACTTACTGTTGAAATGAGTGGTGAAAAATGTTTCAGAACCTTGAGATGGACATCATAGTGTGTTAAATAGTGCCCTCCCTCCACAGAAGATAGATCCTTATCAAAAATCGGGAATCTATAAATGTCACCTTATTTTGAAAAGGAGTCTTTGCAACCACCAGATGCTGGAAGAGGCAAGAAACAGAATCCTCCCTCCTGAGGGAGCACAGCTCTGCCCACACCTTGATTGTGAATTTTTAGCCTCCAGAATTGTGACTAAATGAATTCCTATTGACTTTTAAGCCACCAAGTTGTGATAATTTGTCACAGCAGTCCTAGGACACTAGCAGAGTTGACCACATCACGGCCTTGTGAAGAGGCAGAGACTGTGATTTTGCTGGGCAAAAATCCCAGTAACAAACCAGTAGGCAAAGAAAGCTTAATCAGAGCAGAGACTGCTAATGGTGAGGCTTATGCTCTAAGGAAACTGGATTAGGGTATGAGATGCCTACATGAAGGGCAGTCTGTAATTTTTATCTTTACCACCTACTACAAACTGTATGAGCCACTACTGAAGCAAAAATAAAATGAGAAGGTTGCTGCTCCTGATGAGTTCACATACCAGAGGAGGAAGAAATGTGTAATTAGGTACTTTGGAAAGGAATAGGATGGGTAAATGATACAGGAACCCAGGCAACTTCATCTGCTAGAGAGGTGGGAGTGAAGGTGAGGGGAGGGCATTAGAGAGAAAGTTGGAGTGGAAATGGATGTCACTAGGAGGTTCATTTTCAAAGGATGGCACTGGAAATATAATTAATTTTTTTTACTGGTTTTTTTTTTTTTTATGAGGGAGAGAGAGAGAGAGAAATAGAGAGGGAGGGAGAGAATGAATATATGAGTAGGGGAGGGGCACAGAGAGAGGGAGACACAGAATCCAAAGCAGGCTCCAGGCTCTGAGCTGTCAGCACAGAGCCCAGTGTGGGGCTGGAACTCACCAACCACGAGATCATGACCTGAGCCGAGGTAGGAAGGTTAACCAGCTGAGCCACACAGGCACCCCTTGTCCCTCTTTCAAAGTCAGTATTTTTTGTTATCAATTCTGCCATTTACAGAGATTTAAATAAATGAGGATGATGCTTTTTTCCATGAGTGATTCTTCATTTGGACCTTTGGAGAAGGCAAGGTCAGCACTGACTCTTTTAGCGCTGCTGAATAGAGCTCATACTGTGGCTGTGAGGTTCCCCCAGTGGTTCTGGGAACTTTAATGTCTAATTAGGAAATGCTACCAGCATACTTTCCCAATACCAGGGTTTCAGTCACTCTGTATGTGCTCAACAGATTTCAACTGTCTACCATGTAACCCTGTATTGGTGTTCAAAGACCTTTCCATCTGACTCTTTTCTAGTTTTGTCATGGATCCTGACATGTCTCTGCTTGGATCTTCCATTAATTGTGTTTTTCATCACTTTTGTTGTTGGTTGTTCTTTTCACAAGGATTCCTTAAATTGTCATGAAATCTTACATCACTTTTAAGGAAATAATTTGTGAGTCTTAGTTCAAAGCTTCCTTCCCTCATCTCTCGCAGCCTGTCTTTCTTTAACATACATTTATTTAGTGCTTATCATGAGCTGGATACTGGGCTAGGTGTTAGAGATATAAAAATGCACAAACTCCCAACAATGAACTACTTGTCTTTTAATCTAATGGGTACTTTTTTGTTCTCAAAATCAACCTTGTTTTTCCCACTAGAAGAATAGCAAACGGTCTTCTTGATGACAGAAGCCACCTTCCTTTTGTTTCCTGTTTGTTTCCGTTTTTCTGTGTCTGGCACATGGTAGGTATTTAGTAAATTCGAATGAATGGATAAGCGCTGAGGTTTATATTTGTGGTAATTGAAGAGAAAATATAGCAGTTTTCTGAGAAGTGAATGATCTGCCAGAATCTTCAGAGTTGTGTGAAGAACAGAAAAACCCTGGGCAAAAGATAGAGTCAATTTAGAGTAGTTGATGCTTTTCTCTTCTTCCTCTTAAGTAACTGACCTGGAGAGCACCACACATGGCAAACATAATTTGAGTCTCTCAGAGCGAATTGAAATTGTTGACCTTTAGAAATCAGGAGTGACTGATCTTATTATTTCCTGGAAACAGGGCTAGGGATCAGAATGTGATTGCTCATGTTAGACAATACAAGGAACCGTTACATGTACTTTTAAAGTGATATTTTATATGTCCACTTTTGAACAGAAAATGATAGCTTTAGGTTACCTATGCCATTGATTTTGAAACTTATTTTAGCTCTAATCTCTTTGTTAATTAGGAGCTTTCATAGATGAATATACAAAACCAGTGAAAGCAGGTTTTAAGTGATAGTGCTTTTGGTGACATTCTGTTGGCTCCAAAGAAACCCCAACCTTCATAGCATTCAGTATAAAGACCCTGCGGTATAAGAGACGATATGAAAATATTGATTAAAGAGTAAAAAGTTTCGTTATGCAAGATGAATACGTTTTGGAGATCTAATATAGAGCAATGTGACTATATTGTATTGTATTGCAGTACTATATTGTTTGCTTGAAATTTGTAAGGTGTTCCCACCAAAACACACAAAAGAAAAAGAAAACACATGGTGTTAACTATAAGGTGATGGGTGTGTTAAATAGCTTGATTGTGATTATTTCACAATGTACATGTATATGAAAACATCAAGTTGTACATCATAAATATATGCAGTTTTTATTTGTCAGTTATATCCCAACAAAGTTGGGGGAGAAAAGGAAAAAGAGAGTTACATGAGCAAATATCAATGCTTTAAATCAGTGGGCACTTTATATATGGCAGAACAAAACATCTCTGTGTTGCTCTATTCTCTGAAACCATCTGCAAATAAATAGAAGAAGCAGAAAACTGAAGATCCTGAGTGCTCCAAACTCTCAGAAAGAATGCATTCAGACTACAGAACAAAGAAATGCACCAATAATTGAGAAATTTAAAAATACAAAGGAAGCATTAAAAACAGAAATTAGAGCATAAATACAATGGTGGGACTAAGAAAACACATTCATCTTAGCGATAAATATATATAAAAATAAACATACTTGTTAACAAAAGAAAAGATATTCTCAAAAATCGGAACCTTATTAAACTCTTTAAATGAAATGCATTTAACGACACAGATCAAAAGTAGATAATGGGCAAAGATACATAAAAAGGCAAAGCAAGAGCAGGGATTATAATATCTAACAGTGTTGAATTCAAGTGATAAGGGTGGTCATTCTAAAATGAAAGTAGCAACAAATCACAATGAAGGTGTGTCACAAGTTTTTCAACCAAACAACGGCCTCAAAATCTGAAGGCAAAACCCAAGTATAACAGGGGAGGGGAATATTGGTATAGGACTTTTATCTACTTCATTCAGAGAAAAACATACTAAATGTATGAAATAGTAAAGATATTTAAAATACAAGCATATAAGTAACATGATTAATAAAATGTATCGAGATATATAATCAGGAAAGCAAACATCTCTTTTTCATGTACCCATGAAATATTTACAAAATTGCACCTTATATTAGTTCACAGCAAAATCTCAGTGGCATTCTGTGCTCATAATGTAATAAGCCTAGAAATTCATAACAAAAGAGAGATCAACCATACCAACAAAATGTTAAAGAAATTTTCTCATTAAGTCTAAGGTCAAATATAATATCAGAAATTAAATTACAGCACACCTAGAAATTAGGGATATAGTAAAAATCTATGTGTCAAAACTAAAAGAGGGTAGTTAAAGCAATCATCAGAGGTAAAATCCTCTGTGTTAATTATTCAGCACAGTAAACCAGAAAGAATGGAAAAAACAAAACTCAGTATCTAACCCGACATTTTTTATTTTATTTAATTTCATTATTTTTTAATGTTTATTTTTGAGAGAGAGAGAGAGAGAGACACTGAGTGAGTGGGGGAGGGGCAGAGAGAGAAGGAGACAGGATCCAAAGCCAAAGTTGGCTCTGCCCTGAGAGCAGAGAGCCCATGTTGGAGCTCCAACTCATGAATGGTGAGATCATGACCTAAGCCTAAGTCGGACGCTTAACCAACTGAGCCATCCAGGTGCCCCAACCCAATAAAGTTTTTTTTTTTTTAATTTTTTTTTTAACATTTATTTATTTTTGAGACAGAGAGAGACAGAGCATGAACGGGGGAGGGTCACAGAGAGAGGGAGACACAGAATCCGAAACAGGCTCCAGGCTCTGAGCTGTCAGCACAGAGCCCGACGCGGGGCTCGGACCCACCGATTGCGAGATCGTGACCTGAGCCGAAGTCGGACGCTTAACCGACCAAGCCACCCAGGCGCCCCACCCAATAAAGTTTTTAAAAGGAGATCCAAATAAAAACAAATACAACTTTACAAACGTGAACAAATTTCAGAGCTGATTCTTTGAAAAAGCTAATAAAAGAGATAATCCATTAATTAAAAATATGAAGAAAATAGAAATATATTAAGTTATAAAAAAATTGAGAAATAACCATTGATAGGGAGAAAATCACAAGAACTTTAGAGAATACTTAATTTTATGCAAATACACTTGAATATTGGGATGAAATGTGTATTTTTCTAAGGAAAGGAAAAGAGTGACTTCAGAAGAGATAGGCCAATTTCTGTAGAATAAATTTCTGCAGTTGACAAAAAGTTACTATGCACCTTCCCTGTCTCTCCCTCATAAGCACTAGACCAAATGATTTTGCTTACTTTAAAAAAACTGAGGCTCATTAAAAATTTAAGTTTATTTGAGTAAATGGGTAGCTTCAAACCAGAAGTGGTTAGAAGTACTGTACCTGACAGGAGCTAGAAGAGTCAAACAGAAAAGGTGGAAGCAAAGCAAGTAAATTATTTGATTGCCTGTAACATAAGCAGTTGCCTTAGTTGGGAAAGCCTAGTTGGCTGTTTTTTACTAGTTGTCTTGAGAGTTTGATTTCTCAACCTTCAGGCATACAGGGTCAGGTTTTGGTTTGCTTATGTATGATACTATGGCATTAAAGCCACCCCAATCTAATGGTCTCCGTGCTTAATTAATTTATCTTATAAATATGCAAATTCTTTCAAACCATTGAGAAACAACTTAAAGGTTGTTTACACTGTTTTAGACCTTAGAGAAAGAGAACTTCTAAATTGCTACTATGACATCAAAATAACATAGAAAAGGTAAAATAAACAATAAAATTATGGAAACTATGGATAGTTACAAATACGAATGATTACACACCAAAATAAAGTGCTACACCATTAACAAATAAAATCTGTGGCACTTTATTTTTTAGTTTTTTTAATGTTTATTTTTGAGAGAGAGTGTGAGCGAAGGAGGGGCAGAGAGAGAGAGGGAGACACAGAATCTGAAGCAGATTCTTATTTAGTACAGACAAGCCTGAGCCAAAGTCTGATGCTTAACGGACTGAGCCACTCAGGCACCCGAGGAGCACTTTAAAAAAATTGTAGGGTATGTAAGTGATGAACCACGGGAATCTACCCCCAAAACCAAGAGCACACTTTACACACTGTATGTCAGCCAATTTGACAATAAATTATATAAAAAAAAAAAAAAAAGTAGGGGAGCCTGGGTGGCTTAGCCTGTTAAGCATTCAACTCTTGGTTTTGGCTCAGGTCATGATCTCACAGCTTCGTGGGTTTGAACCCCATGTCAGGCTCTGTGCTGGCACCACAGAGCCTATTTAGGATTCTCCCACCCTCCCTCTCTCTCTGCTCCTCCCCCACTCTTGCTTCTGTCAAAATAAATAAACTTTAAAAATATTAAAAAAATAGTAATACTCTAAGTAGGATTATCCAATCAATAAAGGCAAAGCTGTCCACTGAAAACATCATTACCCAGAATTATTCCGCAAATATAATAGTACATGTAATGTAAGGTATTGAAATATACATTACACATACTCACATTTTGTTTATACAGCTAAATGCATTAAATTTTGGGGAAGAAATGGTTATTTTTGGAGTGGGGGCTAAAGACAGGGTGGGAGAAAAGCTTGGCTATCAGATCTCAGCAAATCAGTCGCCATCTATTATAAGTATTCCAGGTAATATTAAAAAGAAATAACTGTGCCAGTGAAATTAAGACACATCATGGATTTTGATATTATTATACTTTTAAATAGTGATTCTTTTATTTCAGAAATATTAAAATATTAAAAATCTTAGAATCCAAGAAAATTGGTGTTTGTGTGTATTTTTGTTAGTCCTTAGATTTTATGAATATACTTATTACCTTTATGTTGATAAATATCCAAGCAAAAGTTTTAGCATTACCTCAGGATGAAAAGTAAACAAAGGGTCTCCTCAAACTGCATTGATTAGGAGTTCATTTGTTTCCTTCAGTTTTTGATCTGAAAGAGAAATTGGTGATGGACCTTTAAGCCCCTTTATCTTTATCACAGTTCTGATGCCTTGTTTTTTTCTGAAGTTTCTTTATTTATTTTGAGAGAGAGCACAAGAATGAACTAGTATGAGTGGGGGAATGGCAGAGAGAGAAGGAGAGAGAGAATCCCAAGCAGGCTCTGCACTGTCAGCCAGAGCTCAATGTGAGGTTCAATCTGCCAGGTTGTAACATCATGACATGAACTGAAATCAAGAGTCTGACGCTTAACTGTGTGAGCCACCCAGGTTCCCCAGTGCCTTTTAATATCTGTTGACCTCACATGGGAGCCTCCTGTTTTGTGGGCTTTTCAGGACTGCATGTGTTCACCTCTGTTCTCCATAGCACCAACTCTCAGCTCTGAATTCTGGAGCAAGGAAACTGGGAGAAAGAAGGATCAAGAGGTGGGGAGTAGCGAAGTCCTGCAGGATCTTAAGATCATCTGAAACTTTGAGCTTTTTCTTGTCAAATTCATTAAGCAAGGAGGCCATTAGACTGAGGAGGTTGTAATGCTGTGGTGGCCTGCATAAGCAAACCAAAATCTAAGACTGTAAATGTCTCAAGGTTTTGAAGTTGAAATGCTAAGGACAACCAGTCACAAACAGCTGACTAGGCTTTAAACTATAGCCAAACAAACAACTTCATGCTTTGCTTCCACACTACTCAATATCAGTCTCTCCTGGAAGGTCCTGTCCGTGGAGTGCTGCTAACCACTTCCCATTTGGCACTTCCAGATTCAAACTGATTTTTGCTCAAATACATTCTTCAAATATTTAGTAAGCAAGCTTCAGTTGACCTTTTAACTCTCTCAAGGGAGATTTTTAAGTAGTGATTGTCATGACTAGATTTTCAGGACAAAATCCGTATCGATGGATAGATGGTAGACCGCATTGTGGCTGCCTTGTGGAAAATTAGAGAAAAGAGACTGAGGTCAGAGACTTGAACTCAGGTTTCCGGTTCCAATTTGTTTATGTTCACATTCTGTCTTAAATGGGACTAACCTTGTAAATAGACTGAGTAGGGAATCCACTCCTTAGTGGTTTAAGGGATTCTAAGACTTAAGCTGGGACCTAAGACAGCTTCCTTCACTGATAGTGCTGAGCTCTGATCGGCTTATGTCATAGAACCATTTTGTGACCTTAAGGATTTGCTTTCTATGGAACACTATGTGACACTTTTGAGATCTTTTGCCTTGGGAGAGTGAATTTAACAAATAATTCCCTAATTCCTTAAAGGAATATACTAAATGACATAAAGACACTCAGGTTATGGCACAAATTAGGTGTTCAGTTAATCTTTAAATGAACAAATGAAGACAGGAATGAATTAGAAGAAATGTATGGGTATTGGGAGGGGGTATTGGCAGGGGCAGCCATTGTCTCTGAGAAAGAAAGTAAGCAGGTTCTCAGCTTAAATTCCTATCTTTTTACAGATTTGCTGAAGCCAATCCTGCTATGTAAAAATACTTTCTATCCTTCAGCTATTGGAAGTATCCCAGGTCATTAAAATAATAAAAGGAAAAAAAAAGAAGAAGAAAAATTTAATGGCTAGTCATATAGGTATAAGATGGAGAAAGAGTTGTATTTAAAAATAGAACAGTAACAAATGAAATCCCGGATTTTCTACTTCGACCCTTCTGCAACACCCCTCCCGGCTATTGCTTATATAATCTTTATTTGTTAAACTTTGCCCTACGTTTGTCTTCACGGTCTGGGCTTAACCTGGAGGAAAGGGGGGGAGGAAATTATGTCTTTTCTTGAAAAATATTCCTTACTAAACACAGGAACTGCCCCAAATTGCCTGGGAAACAGGGCTCCCCATGAATCCAGGCTCTATTTTTGAAAGTCAAAGGATTCTAGGCAGGCAGGTTTGGTTTAGATAAGCATCCAGATTAGGGGATGGTTATCTGAAGCCCTGCCTGTCATTACATTTCACAGCAATGAAAGAACATCTACTCTTAGTTTCTAAATCATTGGAGAAGATTCAATGAACATCTCAGCTTGTTTTCTTGCCTAAGTCACTGTAATATTTCCTAGATTTGCACTTTGCCTGTCCAAGTGTGTGGATATCAGTGTGTGATCAGTACTTCCCATCCTGTTTGTAGATATATTGCTTCCTACCTCTTAACTGATCCTTAAAATAGAGGTCAGGATGAAATGTGTCCTTGTTTCTCATGAAGGATATTTTAGTGGCCAGAGTTCCAGATGCTGAGAAGCTAAAATAACAAAGAATTCATTGGAAGTGAAGGTGAGAAACTTCTTATCATGAGGTATCATTGTGAGACTCATACATCACTCAGATTGAAGGATAGCTATCAGGAAAAGCTTTCAGAGATAGTAGGGTAGAGTCAGAATGAATTAGTTACAAAAAGAGTACCTTCTGTGGAATTAACTCTAGATCAGCTGTACCCTACTTCAAAAAGGTTATCAGATATAACTGTGACCACAAAACGGGCTTTAGGATGGCAGGTAAAATTCTGTTTCTCGATTCTGGAGCAGTTACACACAGGTATGCTGAGTTAGAAAAAATTCACTGAGTTTATAATATGTACATCTTTATGTATTTATGTCATATGTTAATAAAAAAATCTGTTAACTGGAACAACTACAGGAAATTGTCACTAAACATCTCAAAACAATGATCCATTTCATATCCTACTCAACACCTACTCCTCAGTTATGTCCCTCAACATCCCTCTCCCCACAAGAACTGGATTTTGGAGTAGCCTCTGGGTGGCGTCCATTCCTAAAATTTTGGCAGTATCTGTTGGGAAAAATGGAAAGAAGATGAGTCATGGGGACTTTGTTGGATTTCATTGTTTTTACATACTGAAGAGTCAGGGTAATGAAAGAGACCTCTCAAAGTATAATGAATATGACAACAATTCCACTTTGTGCTCACCGCAGTGGCTGCTTGCAGTGCTGTTAAGAACTGCCATTATCACTTATTACTAGAAAGGTGGGAATGTCCCCATTATGTGTGAGCAGAATATGGACAGCTATGCAAAAACACATTGCAGGGGATACGATCTAGAGACTATTGCTCCTGAAATCACTTTCCTATCCCATGTGTCTCTTGAGATAACCAGTCTGGTGAACTTCTCATTATGGGCTATGACTGATTTCTTTCAACTGTTGTCTTTCAATTGTCCTGGTAACCCAGGTCTGTATCTTGCTTCTCCACTGGCTTCCTTCATTCTTCAGGACTCTGGTCACCATTCTAATGCTGGTGTCAAGGCCAGTACAAGATCAGGTGGTTCAAAGCAGAAATTTATAATTCAGTCTGTAAGTAAGCATCATCAGGGGATCCAAGAACCACTGAAACTGTGCAAATATTTATAGACACACTTGCGCATTTTCTTGAAAGCAGGGCTCTAACATTTATCACAGTCTTTCAGATATCCATAGACCCTTCCCAAAGTTTAAGACTATAACCATAGATTGTTTTTGGCATGATTTAGACACTTTTATTCTGTATCTCCTTTTTAATGTTTGCCTTCCTATTAAGCCAATACATCCCTTAATAAGGGACAAGGATATTTTTTGTTTCTGATAGGAATACCTACCTCCCTTACTGGTCCAGACCCCTGTTAGGGGCAGGAACAACCAACCCCTACTTGTCATGGGTATTGACAGCTATCAACTTAAGACTGCCTCCTTCTCCAGAGAATTATCATTCATCTAACTGTGTCTTCTGCTCACAATATGAGAACAGCCCTCATCTAATAACCATGGCCACAGAGTACCAAAGGCTTGACCCGTGCTTAAAGAAGGTCCCAAGTCTATGGTGCAGTTCATACTCCAGTGAGCTCTGTGGGATCAGGCTAAAGTTCAACTCCAGTTGAGACCGCATCCTTGCTTAGTTTCTCCTTCTGCCCCATTCTGCTTCTTGTAGTCCCCTTTTTCTGAGAGTACCAGAATCCCTAAGAGGCTCTGCTTTTGTAGAACCCAACTTAAAACAGTAGCCCATGCTCCTGAATACTTAAACTAATTTAATGTGGCTGATCTTCTCACAGAGATACTGGTCTAATGGGGACCATTGTATGAGACCATTAACCTCAAATTATTTCTGTGAATAATGTAAAAGCTTTCATCATGATACTCTTGAATATTTTCTTGGCCTGTTTACTTGGAAATAGAAATAACATCTTGGACATAAACTGTGGGTGGCAACTGCTATTATGACCAACTCTAAATAAGGATAATTTCACATTTTCAAGTTAACCAGAAATGGAATTATGGTCTATCTACCTTCTGTTTATTATATTTACTACTTGAACTTCTCTCTTCCATTTTCCATTTATGCAGGTATTTCAAGCCATGTTCTTGGATGACAGTTCAACTTGCAAATCTGATAGGGCTAGCTTGGTTTTAGAAGAGCACCCAAATTTTGAAGGCAGGCAAATTATCTTGGCACCCTCACTATTTGGCTCATTCCTTAGGTGGGGTTAATAGGTGATGTACTCCTGATCACCTGTTGATGGGGCATAGGTACCTTGGCTATAATAAAATAACTATAATTTCATGAGTCCTTAAAATATGCCAGGGCCTGTGCATGCATTTTCTCACTTAAGGATCAAAACATCACTATCAGGGGGTGCCTAGGTGGCTCAGTCGGGTAAGTGTCTGACTTTGGCTCAGGTCACCATCTCACGGTTTCTGGGTTTAAGCCCCGCACTGGGCTCCACTGGTATGAAGCCTACTGGGGATTCTTGCTCTCTGCTGTCTCTTTTTGCTCCTCCCCTACTCATACTTTATCTCTCTCTCAAAATAAATAAATAAACTTAAAAAAACCCCATTACTACCATATGAGTATAATTATCCCCATTTTACAAGTGAGAACCTTAGATATGTTAATATTCTCTGCACACAGAACAAGTGACTGGCAGGAGTAGGATTCAAAAAGAGAGCTTGATTTTTAAACCTTTGCTCTTAACAAAGTATATTTTACTTCCAGGATCTGGGTATTATGCTTCTGCCACTCATTTCTTCTCCCACTCATAAGAAAGGGGTTCTATCTAAAGGTAAATGTAAGAGCTAGCCAGGTGTAGAAGTGTGGTATAGAAGTCTGTAAGACTATTAATATTGGAGGTTTTTATTTCATGGTTGAGCACAAATCAAGTTTGGGGATTTCTGACCAATGTAAGTGGGGGACACTCCAACTTCAGGGAGTCGTGGAGTTTTAAGAAGTCTTGAGAGTGACTCCTTTTTTAGTCTTACCTCCAGTTTGCCTGCCCTTCCTGCCTGCTTGTTTCGAGTCTGAGATGCATGAAGAATAGCTTCCCTTTAAATCCTGGCTGTCATGTCACAGCTTGGTATATGAAGTTGGCTATCTGATAAAGTTGGGTGTTCTTCAAATCACTAGCTTCTCTTCTCTAAAAAATTCTCTAGGATTCCAACTGTGGTTGGAAAGCAGGAAGTATTAACTACACTTTTATTAAAAATAGATGAGCAAAACTAAACTTAATTTCTGTTTCTTGAACTATGTTTAGATAATGTGAATTCATTTGACTTCAATTAACCAGAAACATGTTTTTGTGCAGTTTTTGGTAAAATATGTATTATAATGGGATGCTATTTTTTCCAATTTTTGTTTTTTGATGCCTAGGATTTTCTGATGTATATCAGATATAGATAAATTGTATCTCATCAATTTATCTTCCCTCCCCAAAAAACTTCTCTTCTTTGAAAGACCCTCTTCAGAGAATTTAGAGACAAGCTAGAAACCAGGAGAAAATATTTGCAAACCACCTATCTGACAAAGGACTAGTATAGAGGGTATATAAAGAACACTCAAAGCTCAATTTTAAAGAAAAACAATCCTGAACATTTTGCCAGAGAATGTGCAGATGGCAAATAAACACATGAAAAGATACCATCAACCATTTGGAGAATGCAAATTGAAACCACAATGAGGTATCAGTGTATACTATTAGAAAAGACAAAATAAAAAAAATAGTGATAACACCAAATGCTGGTGAGGATGCAGAGAAACGGGATCACTCATATGTCACTGGTAGAAATATAAAATTGTACGGCTAACCTGGAAGAGAGTATGGCTGTTGCTTACAAAACTAAGCATGTATTTACTGTATGATCCAGCATTATATTGTTGGACATTTATCTCACAGAAATTCAAACTTACGTTGACATAAAGACTCATAGCAGCTTTGTTCATAATGGCCCAGAGTGGAAAGAGCATACATGTTCTTCAGTTGGTGAAAAGTTGAGCAAACTGTGGTCCATACATGGCATGGGGATACTACTCAGCAATAAACAAACAAACAAACAAACCATTGATACACACAATTGCGTGGATGGATGCTCAGTGAATTATGCTGAATGTAAAAGCTAATCTCAAAGGGTTACATACTCTATGATTCTATTTACATAACAATCTTGAAATGAAAAGATTATAGAAATGGAGGAGAGATTAGTGATCCTCAGAGGAAGGCAGGTTTTAATAGAACCACAAAAAGAAGGCAGAATGCATTGACCTGTGAGCTGGGTAGAAAATGAGGAAATGGCACAATTATGCTAACCTGTTCTCTCTTCATCTTGAAGTGGTAGCAATGATTTTTGTCATAAGGAAAATGTCACAAAACCAACACAGATGGTCCAATGGGAGCCTGCAGTGCATCTAACAAAGACAGTAATGAGGAAAGAACATTTACTGAGTATTAACATTTTTAGGCACTACTCTGAGTGTTTCACTTTTATTAATCCTCTTGGTAGCCTTATGAGTTAGATGCTATGATTAATCTCATTTTAAAACCAGAGAACTGAGGCACAGAGAGACTAAGTACTAAGTACTTTTCTAAGATCATACAGTGGTGGTGGGAATTTGAATTTAGGAAGCTGGGATCTAGATTCTGTTCTTATAAATGCTATGCTATAGCTTTATGTCCTCAAAAAAGCATATTTCACTAATCTCTCCTACCCTAAGTAAAGGTTTTCCTGAAATAGAAAATCATTAAGTTTTATCTCCGGTCACAGCTCAAAGTTCACCTGGCTTCGAGTTCATTAAACTGGTACATTAGAATCTTGATGTGAAATGACAAGCCAAAAGAATTAAGGTGAAATTGATTAAACAAAAATGTATAGTTTGTGTCTTTATTATTATTTTCCTCTTCTGTAAATAGTGTGTACTATATTTAAGAACAATGGAGAGATTTCTGCAGTGTGTAAATTAGGAAGCTAAAGTGGGCTCATTCAAATTTGTTTCACAATACAGAATGAAGAAAATGTAACCCAGAAAAAAATGCCTGAAAATTAAAATGCTTTTGGCACTTAATTAGTATTAATTAGCAGTGTAGTAATTTATGAACACTATTTCATGTCACAGAATTTATGCATGGAATATTGGCTTCTGGTCCTCATTATGTGGAGACTATTAGAAATTATTGCTTGTGCAAAGGAAGCCTACCATGGTGTTTCAGGGATTTCAGGAGGATATGAATAATACAGGTTGATTAAGAAAATGAGCAAATACATGGCTTACTTTTATAGTTTTTTTTCTGAGTGTGAAGGTATAGACTTGGCATTTTATTTTTCTTATAACCTTTTCTTTTTTTTTGCAAACAAAAACTTTTACTTTGTAGTCACAGGCAGATGGGAGAATGCTCATAGTTGTTATTTGTTGCTGAAAGGAAGAAAGGAGTGCTGTATTTTAGTGATCTCTTGAAGAGAGGCTAGTTCTCAAAAGACTTACCTGATGAACTCATATTTTGAAGTCCAGCTTTAAAAAGTTTGGAGGACAGGGGCACCTGGGTGGCTCAGTCGGTTGAGCGTCCGACTTCTGCTCAGGTCAGGATCTCACAGTTTGTGAGTTCAAGCCCCGTGTCGGGCTCTGTGCTGACAGCTCAGAGCCTGGAACTTGCTTCGGATTCTGTGTCTCCCTCTCTCTGCCCCTTCCCCGCTCATGCTCTGTCTCTCAAAAATGAATAGACATTAAAAAAAAAGTTTGGAGGACAGAATATCAGAACTATTTCCTGCACTTCACCCAGCTGGTAACTTCCAGTGCCTCAAGTCACAGAACTTAGATCTAATAGAAACACATTCATATCCCACTCTGGCTCCAGGCTTCTGTATATCAGAATGCCTCTCTTCTTTCTGCAGAGTAAGGATTTTGTCACATCTGATGAAATAGCCCAAAAAGTAGGACTCTGGCTTCTTTTTGGTGATTCAAAGATCAGTATGGAAAGTCCTGGGCCAAGGTGGGGACCTGCAGTGTGGCCTACCTTGACCTTGCAGGAAGCCAGGGAGCAGCTGCTTCTTGAGTTGCTATGAGTCCTTTCTACTTCATAGCTGTAGTTCCAGATATATCCAGGGCATCAAATACAGTAAAAGCCAAATAGAGAAATGGAAATGAAAGATGCAAGAGTGTTTAAATAAACATTTGTCTTTGAATGTTTTCTTAAACATGTGTCTTTTAAAAATGCATGTAAGTATGGTAGTTCTGAATACTTAGAGCAAAGCCCAAAGAAAGGAACCAGACACTTGGCTCCATCCTATCTTGATTCTTACTGTCTTACAGTGATACAAAAATGTATCATACTATTGTAGATACTGTTGGTGCCTGATCAAGATTCCATTACCTTCTAGTACACTTATCTCCCAGCTACTCTTGAGAATTTGCTGTTCATGGTTGACAGCTGTCATGTCTTTTCAAAACTTCCCCTTGGCTACTGGGAGCCAATGTATCCAGCAATGCTTAAAAAGTTACACTCCTTCCAGAAAAGATGGCTGGTAGTCAATGACCAAGTAACGAAGGGTGCAAAAGCTCTATCCTCTCGCCTCAAGGTTTAGCCAAGCCTGTGGTGCCCCTCACATTCTAAAGCTCCCAGTGGGATTAGGCTGAAGTTAGACTTCAGCTGAGCCAGCTACCTGTACATGTTCTTTCTCTTTTTTCTGTTTTCCTTATTTCCCTATAGGTTTCTCCTCAGTGCACTCTTCTTAGTAAATCCCAATCAGTTGATCTCTCTCTCTCTCTCTCTCTCTTTCTCTCTCTTTCTCTCTCTTTCACACACACATACAAACACACACACACAGGGAAAGGGAGGGAGGGAGAGAGAGATGTCAGATTGTGTTCCTAGGGAATGTACAAACACTCATTGAGAGGTATTAGGAAATCATAGTAAGAGACTCCATGTACAGAGAGATGGTTGAGCAGATAGGAAGAAGTTGCATGTGGCATGCAAAGGGATAAATTAATTCTTACAAGTGCTCTGATGCCAGTACACTCTGGCAATAGCCAAAATAAAGAAGGTAGTCCTTGAAAACAATAGGAAAAAATTAATAGCCTGATAGAAAATGGACAAGAGGTGAATGGGTAAGTCTAAGAAGGAGAAAAACAAATGCCAATAAACCCGGGAAGTACTACTTAACCTGATTAGTACAGATTTATACAACTTGGCACACTGCTAAGATCTGTATAACTACATTATAAAAGTTAAAACACATAAAATATTATAAGTCAGATAACTTAAAAGGAAGTGAGGATGGAAGGAAATGTTTATGTAACGTATCAGTGATAGGTAATGGGTAGCAATCTCAGTTGAATCAGAAATTTATAATCTCAGTGGCTTAATACAATGAAAGTTCATTTACTGTTCATGTCCCAGTCCAGGGGATATGTTCCTAGTCATACAGCCTCTGATGAGGTCATTCAGGAAGCCCAATCCCTCTCTTCTTGTAGCTCAGCTCTGTTCAGAGTCCTTAGAGAACTCTCAGTGCAGCTGGAAGACGGGAAAGAGACCATGGGAAGTCTCACTTCTTGGTCACAGCAACTTTAAAGGACTACACATCTCTTCTGTTCACATGTCACCAGGGCTCAGGTCATTGGCAACACCTTACTGCAAGGAAGATAGGAAATGGAGTCAAGTTTTATGCTCAGGAGGAAAAGGAAATGGGACTTGGTAAATAGCATCATATCTCTTGCCACACAATAAAAACTTGAGCATTTCTGGTAAGAATATATAACAGTGCACTCATTTTGGAGAACAATTTTTAACAATGTTGTAGTTACAAAAATAGAAAAATCTTACATATTCAAAGGAACATGTACATCGATTTTTAAAAAACATTCCTTTCAATAATGATTTTTATTTTAATAAACAGGAAGCAGCCTAATTTTCTGTCTGTTGAAGAATGGAAATGTGGATTATGATTTCTTTATATAATGGAACATTATAGGGTAGATAAAATTAATTTTAAAACTAAATATTAATGTCGATACATTTGAAAATGTTAATATAAAATAGTAAATGATACAGTAAGTGCAAAACCATGCATGGAAAAATCTAAATTCCACAAAACAATTCCCATTGTTCATGAGTATGTGCATATGTCAGTAGTATAAAAACATGCAGGGAATGACATGCCCCAGTCAGGATTGTAGTAAGCTCTGGGGATGATATGACAAGAAAGATTATTTGATTTCTTAAAAAAGAAAAAAGATCTGAAGCAAATCTGGCAAAATATTACCATGTGCTGGATTTTGCATACAAAGGTATCTGTTATATGCTCCGCTGATGTATATTTGAAATGCATATGAATAAAATTATTCTAAAAATAAAGTGAAAAAATATGTAAAAGATGACCACTAACTGCTAGTTAGTGACTAGTTCATCACCATTCTCAAATTATTTTAAAACTTAACATACTTCCACATATTGCAGTAGGTAAATAATATGAAACAATCAGATTTCAGTATAATTTTAAAAGGAAGATCTTTTCAGCAAATGAAACGGAAAACACATTATCTAAAAATTGTAAAAACCCATAATTACAATGTTTTGATAAAGGCAGATCTTTTGGGTTTTTATGGAAAAGTCATTACATAGATGAGATTGATTAGATAACTGGCCATTGGTGATTGAACGCAAAGCCCCTCTCTCCTCCCATGAGGTCAGGGGGTGGGACTGAAAATTCCAACACCCTAATTACGTGGATGGTTGCCTCCCCTGGCAACCAGCCTCCATCCTTAAGTTATGTCCAAAAGTCACCTCATTAACATAACAAAAGACACGTTTATTACTATCCACACTTAGGAAATTCCAAGGGTTTTAGGAGCTCTGTGCCAGAAACAAATATATTTGTTATTATGAATCACAATATCACAGCAGATGTTTAATTGATTTTTTCTCTCCTGCTCTCCTACTACTCACAATACGAAAGTTAGGAACTTATCAATAAACAATAGCTAATGTAGTTACTGAGTGGCAACAAAGCAGTCCTGCCTTAATACTTTAAAATGTATCATATCATTTATAATATCATTTCAGTATGTCACATGGAGCCATCTAGCTATTTACAAACCATCTAAATATTGGAGGCTGCTGTTCTCAGATTCCTATGAGTGTCTCTGACTTGGTGAGTGAATGCTCCTTCAAGACAACCCTTAACTTTTAGGTTGTTTTGGCTGCTTTGCTCTTTTAAAAGCTTATTTAGATCCACTTATATTTCCTTGAGGTTGTGAGTTCTAATAATGTGGTTTCTACTAAGTTAGTCAATACATTTCTAACTTAATTTTCAGGAGTTTAAATTTGCTGGCACAGAAAAGTCATTATCACCAGAAAAAGTGCTCAAAGACAGCAAGGCAAAAGGTTGAGTTTGCAAAGGAACTGCCTCAAATTAAGGAGTATCATAGCAGCCTGATAAGGAGAGGGATTTGGGAAGCAAACTACCTGCGCTTGGTCAAGTGAACTGAACTCTTTCTGTGTCCATGAACCTTTATTAAAAAATATAGGTAACATTTAAATAGAGAATGGATGTACTAGTATTTAGTTAATACTAACATGTAGATAATATTAACACCTACCCCAGAAAGATTTCATAAGGATTCTAATAATTTAGTATATGTAAATTGTTGAAGAAATTTTGGCAAATAGTAAGCACTTTATATGTGTTTATTACATGAATGCATTCTCATATTTTGTAAAGCCTAGTTTGTATTGGGCTGGAATCATATTCATAGTAGTGAGTCTGGAGCCTCCCAGGCTTGTTGATGCAATGACAGGCTGACCTAAGATATGCAAAAATAAATTATTGAACAACACATCACATCTAGTGGGCAGATTTGTGGCTATACTTATTCCTGAACAACAGCAAAACAAATCTTTCACTGGCAGGTAACTTGAACAAGTACAAAGGACATGTTAGAAGAGAAGCTTATATCAGTGAGAAATATAGGCTTCTTCCTAATGAGCTGGCCCCAACCTTTTTTCCACACTTCAAAACCAATTGTGTCTGTCTGGTGCCAAGATTTAAGAAGTATAAGAATAAATTTTTTCTAAATTAATAATTTTGTTATTTAAAAATTTTTTGTTAAAACTTTAATAAATTTAAAATAGTAGATTTACAGAAAAAGCTTAAGAATATAGAAGAACCTCCATCCAGCCTACACCCAGTTTCCCCTATTGTTAGCATTACTGTGGTCATATAAGCTTTGGTAAACATTGTGTGCAGGTTTTTGCACGGGCATATGTTTTCAATCAGTTGGATGAATACCTAAGTGTACAACTGCTGGAGTATATGGTAAAATTATGTTTAGTTTTATAGAAACTGTCAAACTGTCTTCCAAAGGGGTTGTCCCATTTTTCATTCTATCCACCAATGAATGAGAATTCCTGTTGCTTCACTTTCTCACCAAGGTTTGGTACTATCAACTTTTCCCCTCAATGTTAGCCATTCCAAGAGGTGTGTCTCTAAGGAGTAAGAGATACATTCTAAGAGCGATTTCATTTTAATTTGTGCATCCTTAGTGACAAATGATGTTAAGCATCTTTCACATGCTACTTGCTATCTGTGTATCGTTTTTTTGGTGATGCACCCATTCAGGTCTTTTGCCCATTTTTAAATTGTTTTCTTATGACTGAGTTTTAAGTGTTCTCTGTGTATTGTAGAACAAGTCCTTTAGCAGATAAGTATTTTGCAAATATTTCTCACAAACTGTGGCTTGTCTTAGCATTGTCTTGCATCGAGCAAAAGTTTTAATTTCAATAAAATCTACCTTATTGATTTTTTCTTTCATGGGTTATGTTTTGTTGCTGTATATAAAAAACTCATCACCAAAACGAAGATCTCTCAGGTTTTATCTTGTGTTTTCTTCTACAAATTTTATCATTTGGCATTTTACATTTAGAATTTAGATTCATTTTGAGTTTATTTTTGCGTAAAGTGTGAAGTGTGAGTCTAGGTTCCTTTTTTATTTTTTTCATATGGCTGACCAATTGCCCTAGTACAATTTTTGAAAAAACTATTCCTTATCCATTGAATTGTTCTTTGCACACTTGTCAAAATATAGTTTACTATATTTGTGTGGTTCTGCTTCTGGTCTGTATTCTATTCCATTCATCAATGTGTCTCATCTTCTGCCAATACTATGTTATCTTAATTAGAGTCTCAATATTGGGTAATGTGAGTCCTCCAACTGTGTTTTTCATTATTGTATAGGCTAGTTTACACTCTTGGAATTTCCATATAAATTTTAGAATCAGTTTGTCAATTTTCTCAAAAAAGAGTCTTGGATTTTAATCAGGATCACTCTAATTTTGTAGATTAAGCTAGGAAGAATTGATATCTTAATAATATCATGTTTTCCAGATCATAAAAACAAAATATCTCATCATTAACTTATATATTCTTTGATTAATTTTTTGTCCATGTTTTGTGATTTTTACATACATTTTGTGTGCCCATTTTGTTAGATTTTTTCCCTAAATACTTAAAAAAAAACTTTTATTAAGATATATAGAATTCACCAACTTGAAG
The DNA here is from genome assembly GCF_023721935.1 of Panthera uncia. Classification (NCBI taxonomy): domain Eukaryota; kingdom Metazoa; phylum Chordata; class Mammalia; order Carnivora; family Felidae; genus Panthera; species Panthera uncia. Next base: position 32,829,524 of record NW_026057578.1, on the reverse strand, counting down.
CTCAATTTCTGTGTTTTGTAGTATTTTACACAGTTTTGCAGTCATTGCCACAATCAACTTTAGAAGATTTTTGTGACCTCAAAAAGAAACCCTGTAACCATTGCTAGTCACTCTCTATTTTCCTCACTTAGGTCTTAGACAACCACTAATCTGCTTTCTGTCTCTATAGACGTGCTTATATTGGATTTCACACATACATAATGTTTTCAAAATTCATCCATGTTGTAGCATATATTAATAATTCACTTATTTTTATTGCCAAATATTACTCCTTTGCATTTATATACTACTTTATAAAACATTTTGTTTATCCATTCATCAGTTAATGGGTATTTGGGTTATTTCCACTTTTTGGCTAATGTGACTAATGCTGCTCTAAACTTTGGTGTACAAGTTTTTGTGTGGACCTATGTTTTTTTAAATCCCTTGGGTATATACCTATGAATTGAATTACTTGTGTTATATGGTAACTCTGTTTCACTTTATGAAGAATTGCCAAACTTTTGCAAAGTGACTCCTCATTTTATATGCATGGGGCAGTGTATGAGGATTCCAGTTTCTCTACATGCTTGTGAACCCTTGTTATTGCCCATCTTTATATTATACTCACCTGAGTCAATATGAAGTGGTGTCTCATTGTTGTTTTGATTTGTGCTTCTCCGATGATTCATGATATTGAGCACTTTGCATGCTGTATTAGATATTTGTATACCTTATTTAGACAAATGTCTATTGAGATCTTTTGCTCATTTTAAAATTTGGGTCATTAATCTCTTTAGCATCAAGTTGTAAGAGTTCTTTATGCATTCAGGATACAAATATGTTCTCACATGTGTGATTTGCAAATTTATTTCATTTTTTATGTTATAAATAGTATTTGTTTTTGCATTTTAAACGTCAGTGATTGATTGCTGGTATTCAGAAATGGAATTAACTTTTGTGTATGGGCCTTGTCTGCTGCCAACTTGCTCTAGTCATTTACTGGTTCTGGGAGGTTCTTTGTGTAAATTCTCGGGATTTTCTATGTAGACAATAACGTTTTCTGTGAGTACAGACAGTTTTGTCTCTTCCTTTTCGGCTGTATACCTTTTATTTCCTTCCCTTGTACTATAGAACTAGTAGGACTTCTAGTATGATGTTTGAATGGGAGCAGTTAGAGAGGACCATCTTTGTCTTGTTCCCAGTCTTAGGGAACACATTAGGGGGAAAGCATTCAGTCTCCCACCATTACATATGATAATAGCTGCAGATGTTTTATATATACCCTTTAAGTTCAGAATGTTCCCTGCAATTCCTAGTTTGTTGAGAATTTTTTTTAATCATGAACAGGTGTTGAATTTTGTCAAATGTGCTTTCTGCATCTGTAGATGTAATCATTTTTTCTTATTCAGTGTGTTATTGTGTTATACTGCATTGAATAACTTATGAATGTTGAAGCAGCCTTGCATTCCTCGAATGAACCACACTTGGACTTACTGTATTGTTTTTGTATATTGCTGGATCCTATTTTTTAGTATTTGTTAAGGTATTTTTCATTTGTCTTCATGGAGACATGTGGGTAATTTCCATTTTTTGAAATGACTTTATCTGGTTATGATGTTAGAATATGTGAGAACACATTTTAGAAACACATGAAATGTATTTGTCAGCATTTATTTTTTTTAAAGAAATTGTGTAAAATTTTTTTTTTCTTTATTAACTGTAAGATGGAATTCACTAGTGAAGCCATCTTGACCTAGTATTTTCTTTTTGGAGAGTTTCATAACTGGTAATTAAATTTCTTTAGTAGATGTAGAGATATTAAGTTTATTTATCCTTGAAAAGTTTTTGTAGTTTGTGTTCTTCAAAGTTTTGGCCTATTTATTCTATCAAATATGTGGATATAAAAGTGTTCATAATATTCCCTTATTACTCTTTTTAATGTCCATGGAATCAGCAGTGATGATCCTTCTTTCAATTCAGATATTGCTAATTTGTGTCTTTTTTTTTTTTCATTGATGTCCTGGCCAGATTTTATCAATTTTATTATTATTTTATCCATTTATATCTTCCAAAAGATCCAGCTTTTGGTTTTATTGATTTTTCTCTATTTTTTTCATGTACTCAATTCTAAGTTTTATTATGTACTTTCTTAAATTTTCTTCCTTCCCTATATTCTTAATGTAGAAGCTTAGCTTAATTAATGTTTGGCTTTTCTTCCTGTAGTGCTTAGAGGGATGTTTTTAATGCTATTAATTTCCCTCTAAGTACTGCTATAGTTGCATGCCACAAATTTTGGTAAGTTGTGTTTTCATCTTTATTTAATTCAAAATATTTTAAAACTTTACTCAAGACTTCCTATCAGGCACATGAGTTATTTACAAGTGTGTTGTTTGATTTCCAAATATTTTGGAATTTTCCAGCTCTTTTGTTTACTTATAGTTTATTTCTATATGGTGTAAGAACATACTTTATATGATTTTTATTTTTAAAATTTGTAATGTAAGTTTTATGGGCCAGAAAGTGATCTTCATTGGCAAAAGTTTTATGTGTTCATGAGAAAAATGTGTTTTCTGCTGCTGTCAGAATATTCTGTAACTGTCAGCTAGGTCAAGTTCATTGATAGTGTTCAAATCATCTATATCCTTACTGGTCTTCTGCTTAATTTATCAGTTACTGACAAAAGGATATTGAAATCTCCAGCTCTAATAGTGGACTTCTTTATATATCTCCTTTCAGTTATATCATGTTTTGTCTCACATGTTTTATCACTTTATTGTTAGATACATGAATGTTTAGGATTGTTATGTCTTCTTAGAGCATTGCCTCCTTTGTCATTATATAATAGTCTTATTCCTGATAATTTTCCTTTTTAGAAGTATACTTTGAATTTAACATAGCTACTTCATCTTTCTTTTATTATTAGTATAGTATATGTTTCTCATTCCTTTTCTTCTTTTAAGTGTTTATTTATTGATTTTGAGAGAGAGAGTGTAAGCAGGGGAGGGGAGGAGAGAGATAATCCCAGGCAGGCGCTGTGCTGTCAGCACGGGGCTTGATCCCACAAACCTGTGAGATCATGGCCTGAGCTTAAATCAAGATGGACGCTTAACCAACTGAGCCACCCAGGCCCTCCCCATTCCTTTACCTTTAAACTGAATCTTCATATTTAATGGGAGTTTCTTGTAGATGGCATTAAATTGGATTTTTTTTCTTTATTAACTAATATGACAATCTCTGTCTTTTAACTGGTGTATTTAAGAAATACACATTTTAAATGACTTATTGCTGGTGGTGGTTTAAATTGTTACATATGCGTAGCTACTTTTTATTCATGCCCTTTCTTCCTTTCATTCTTTTATTTTCTGCCTTCTCTTTTTTATTGAGCCTTTTATATGAAGCAGTTTTTATTTTCTCTCTTGGTCATATTTAAAAAAAATATTTTTAGTGGTTTCTCTCAGGTTTACAATATAGATTTTTTAATCTATATTCACTTTCAGATACCATTATACTGTTCAGGTGTGGTATAGGATTTTAGAAGAGTGTAATCTTAATTTCTCCCTCCCATCCCTGTGACACTTCTGTCATGTATTTGACTTCATAGGGTATTTCCTTCTCTCTCTCTGGCTTCCTTCAAAATACTCTTTTTTTAAATTTAGTCTTCCACAGTTTAAACATGACATCCCTAGGTGTTTTTCTTTCTCAATATTTGTCTCTTTGGTGTTCTATATCTCGGATTTACAGGTTGGTGTCTGTCATTAATTTTGGAAAGTTTGTGGACATTATTACTTCAAATATTTCTTTTGCCCTGTTCTCTTTTTCCTCTCCTTTCAGTATTCTAATTATGTGTATATTATATCTTTGATACTGTCTCATAGTTCTTAGATGTTCTTTTCTTTGTTTGTTTGTTTGACATTTTTTTTTTTTTACTCCATGCATTTTAGTTTGGAAAGAGATGCTGCTGATCTATTCTTAGCTCTATTGAGTCTACTGAGATGATCCTGTCAAAGACATTCTTTATTTCTACTATGTTTTTGTTAAATTTATTTTTAGCATATCATTTTGATTCTTTCTTAGACCTTCCATTTCTCTGGTAACATAACACATCTGGCCTTGCATGATGTCTACTTTTCCACTAGAACTCTTAACATATAATCATAGCTATTTAAATTCTCTGTCTGATAATTCCAACATCTGTGTCATATCTAAATCTAATTCTGATGTTTATTTTGTCTCTTCAGAATGGATCTTTTTTCTTGCTCTTTTGGCATGGCTTGTGATTTTTTTTAAGAGGGACATGTGGTATCTTGTAATAGAAATTAGATTGTGTTTAATGTTTGTTGTCGCTATAGGTAACAGAGGCTTCAAATTCTTTCTATTTCCTTGCTGTTGTCTCTTCTCTTGGTTTTGAGGCTTCTCTTTTTACTTCTCCAAAGAGATAATCTGTGTCTTCCAGCAATTTTAGTTGTGATTCAGTTATACTAGAGGTTTTTTGAAGTGTGGGTAGGGTGTATGGGAGGAGCATTTTTGGTCTTATGATTCTCAGACTTGGGGGCACTGTATTCACAAGTGTTTCTGCACTTTCCCATGCCCTCTAATCCTTTTTCGGACTATAGTGTTCCCAGTCTGTTTCCTTGACAAATGATTTGGGGTTTAAAAATTTTTTCTCTTATATGAAACAAATGCTATGGCTGGGGCAGAATTTCCTTCCCCAAATGGGAATGTTTCAGAATTGCACTCTGGTGAATTCCACAGCCTTGGAGATTAGGGTTTTCTTTGAGAGAAGAATCTGGTAGGATTTAAAACCTAATGTAAACTATGAGCATCAGCTAAAAATTATATATTAATATTGGCTCATAAGTTGTAACAAATGTATGTTATCTAATGCAAGATATTAATAATAGAAACTTTGTTGGGGGAAAGGGAATATACGGGAATTCTCTGTACTGTGTGTTCAATTTATCTGCAAACCCAAGACAACTTCCAGAAACTATAGTCTATTAGTTTAACACACACACACACACACACACACACACACACATCCCTCTGGAAGTCAACAGAATGTTTCAAAGGAAATATGTAGCCTTACATTTTTATGGTCAAAAGAAGGAAGGTTAAGCATTAGTTACTTAAAAAGGTGGAAAGAATAGAACAAATCCTCAAATAGGAGAAAGGATATAATAAATATGAGAGCAAAAATTAATGAAATATGAAAGAAGCATGTAAAATACTAAATTTTTTAAAAAGATTAATGAAATGCATAGAAATCTGGCAAAGTGAACTGCAAAAAGAGAAAGCACAAACATACAAAACTTTTAATAATACAGCATAAATAAAAAGAAAACTAGAAGATTGAACTAATAACCTCATCAAATTCTCTGACAATTTGGAGGACAAGATTTAATTTCTGTGAAAAATGTATCTGTCAGAAATTGACTCAAGAAACAAAAAAACTTAGTTGCATGACTACTACGGACATTTAATTAAGCCTTTCCAAAAAATTCTCTGCCCATCATGGCACTCTAAACAACCTACCAGTGAACGCCACTATACGTACACACTATATGTCCTAAATAGTTATATAGGTAATAATCCAAATATAGGCATGGTCCATAAAAGGAAAATTGATGTATTAAACCTCTCTAAAAATTTCTGCTCTGTGAAAACCCTGTCTAGGGAATAAAAAGAGAAGCTACAGACTTGGAGAAAGTGTTTGCAAAGCACATATCTGACAAAAATCTTGTATCTGGAATACATAAATGACTCTCAAAACACAACAATTAAAAAACAAACAGCCCAATAGTGTATAATGTGGGTTAATGATATGACTAGACTTTTAATCAAAGAAGATATACATATTTCCAATAAGCACATGAAAGGTACTCAACATAACTGTCCATTAGAAAAATGCAAATTTAAAGAACACCAGTATATTGTTACACATCTGTCATAATGGCTAAAATTAAAAAAAATTAAATATCAAAACTAGTAAGGATGTAGAAAAACTGGATCTCATTGTTAGTGGGAATGTAAAATGGAACAACCAGGGTGGAGATTAGCTTGGGATTTTCTTTTAAAACTAAAAATGCACTTTTCATACAGCCCAATATTTTAATCTGGGGTATTTATCTTTGAGAAATGAAAAGTGATGTTTAGCCAATAGCCACAAACAACTGGAATTTGAAATTGAAAATACAATACCATTTACATTAGCACCCCCCCATAAATGAAATGTAGGTATAAATCTAACAAAACATGTACAGCTTGTATATGGAGAACATTTAAAAATTTTGATGAATGAAATTAAAAAAGACCCAAATAAATGGGCAGATATTGTATATTCATGGATGGGAGGACTGAGTATTGTCAGATTTTCTCAATTTGATCCAAGTTTCAATGCAATCCCAATCCAAATCCTAGCAAGTTATTTTGTGGATATGGAAAAACTTATTATAAAGTTTAAGTGGAGAAGCAAAAGACCCAGGAAGGCCAACACAATACTGAGGAGAAGAATAAAGCTAAAGGGCTGATACTACCTTTATAGCTTTACAATAAAGCTACAGTAATCAAAACGTTCTGGTATTAGTGAAAGAATAGATAAACAGATCAATGGACAGAATAGAACCGAGAAATAGACCCACATAAATACAATCAGCTGATCTTTTACAAAGGAGCAAAGGCAATACAATAGAGCAAGGACAGTCTTTATAACAAATGGTTCTAGAACAACTAGACATCCAGATACAAAAAAAATCAGTGTAGATACAGAACCTTTCACAATAACTATCTCAGAATACAAACTAGGACTAAATGCAAAACGCAAAATGATAAAACTCCTAGAAAACAGCATAGAAAACCTAAATGAACTTATGGATGGCAATGACCTTTTAGATACAACACTGAAACACAATCCATGAAAGAAATAATTGATAAGCTGCATTTCAGTAAAATTAAAAACTTGTGCTCTGCAAAAGACAATGTCAAGAGAATAAGCAGACAAGCCACAGACTGGGAGGAAATATTTTTAAAAGGCACATCTGGTAAAGGACTGTTAGCCAAAATATAAAAAAAGTTCTTGAAATTCAACCATAAGAAAACAAACAACTTGATTTAAAAATCAGCCAAAGACCTTAACTGATACCTCACTAAAAAAGATTATACAGATGTCAAATAAGCATATGCAAAGATGGTCACTACCATATGTCATCAGAGAAATAAAATTTAAACAGTGGGATACCATTCACTGCACACCCATTACAATGGCCAAAATCTGGGGTTACACTACCAAATGCTGGCAAGGATGTGGAGCAACAGGAATTCTCATTTATTGCTGATGTGAATGCAAAATGGTACAGACACTTTGGAAGACAGTTTGGTGGTTTCTTAAAAAAACAAAACATACTCTTACCATATGAACCAGCAATGACACTGGATACAAACTTATGTCCACACAAGAACCTGCACATTGATGTTTATAGCAGCTTTATTCATAATTGCTGAAACTTGGAAGCCACCAAATTGTCCTTCAGTAGGTGAAGGGATAAGTGAACCATGGTACACCCAGATAGTAAAATGTTATTTGGGGGCTAAAAGGAAGTATGTGTTATTAAGCTATGAAAGACATAGAGGAAACTTAACTGTATGTTACTAAGTGAAAGAAGCCAATCTGAAAAGGCTACATGCTGTATGATTTCAACTATATAACATTCTGGAAAAGGCAAAAACCAAGGAGACAGTAAAAAGATCAGTGATTTTCTGGGGTTGGTGGAGAGGAATGAATAGGTGGAAAATAGAGGATTTTAAGGCAGTGAAAATATAATGATGTATATATGTCATTTCTACATTTGTCCAAACCCATAGAATTTACAACACCAAGAGTGAGCCATAATGTAAACTATAGACTTTAGGTTATTATGATGTATCAGTGTAGGTTTATCAATTGTTAGAAATGTCTCTTGCTAATGGAAAATGTCAGTAATGGAGGAGAATATACATTTGTGAAGGTAGGGAGTATAAGGAAGATCTTGTACTTTCTGCTCAATTTTGCTTTGAATCTAAAATTATTCTTTAAAAAAAGTCTTTAAACAAAAACTAATATTTACACTCTCATAAAACTTGTGCATGAATGTTCTTACCAACTTTATTTGTAATAGACCAAAAACCTGAAACAACCCAAATTTCTTTGAGAGAATGGTTGCACAAATGATGGCATATTTATACCATGAAATAGAATATTGCTTAACAATAGAATAACAGCTCTTATTACACACATAACTTGGGATTGTCATATAATTAGATTGGCTGAAAAAAGTCAATCATAAAAGTTTACATAGTGTATGAACTAATGTATATAATATTCTTGAAATAATTTAGTTATAGGGATGGAAAACAGATTAGTGGTTTCTAGAGGATAGAGCTTTAGAGGGGGTATATGAGTGGCTTTAAAATTATAACGTGACAAATCTTGGTTGTGGTAGTAGTTCCTAAAGCTATACATTTAATAAAATTGCATAGAACTACACACACACACACACACACACACACACACACACGTGAAAGGCTGTGTAACTGGTAAAATATGAAAAGGGTCTGTGGGTTATACCAGTAACAATTTCATGATGTTGCTATGGTACTACAGTTATGAAAGGGTGGTGGAGGGTGGATAAAAAGTGTATGGGTCGCGTGTGTGTGTGTGTGTGTGTGTGTGTGTGTGTGTAAAACTTCCTGTTACTCTATATAAAGTAGAGCTTAAACATAGTGTCTTTCTTATAATAGAAAAATATAACTAATGTGTTTTCAAGTGAAATAAAATATACTAAATCTAGAACTGCTGAATAATTTGGTAACATTATAGATGGAAATTTCCTTTAAGCAGTAACTAAATTTCAAAATAGATCTTACAGGGGCACCTGGGTGGCTCAGTCAGTTAAGCATCTGACTTCAGCTCAGATCATGATCTCACAGTTCATGGGTTCAAGCCCCATGTTGGGTTCTACGCTGACAGCTCAGAGCCTGGAGCCTGCCTTGATTCTGTGACTCCCTCTCTCTCTCTGTCTCTCCTCTACTTGTGTTCTGTCTCTTGCTCTCTCAAAAATAAACATTTAAAAAAATCTTACAGATATAAAATATATATAATTTTTCATGTTACATGAAGCCACATTAACAAGTTATTATTTTTGGATGTAGTCATTCAGGCATGGATAAATATGTGTTGAATATACCAAAAAATTTTGTTACCAACATTTTTCCATGAAAATGATTTTAACTAACATTTAATTTGTTTTAACACTGTGATTTTTTCTGGCATCATTCTTTTCTTACTATTCTTTCCATGGTTTCTACGCTATTTAATATCTAGGTGAATTATTTCAGGTGTTTCTGTCTTAGCTGGTAGCTCTCAAAATTTATTTTAAATTTTCTCTAAGGTATTGTTCCTATTGCCTCATAGTGCAGGTTATGGTGAATATATGTATAAAAGTTGAGACCCATGTTTTTCCCTCAATACCTTTAGAGTAGGGTTGAATGAATGGGCTTAGCAGTCAGTTTCATAATGTTAATGATGTTAGGCATTGATGTTTTCATCTTTTGGAATTTGGGACTCTGAATGAATTAAAAACTAAATATTAAGAAAGATATTTTTATTTAAAGAAGTCTTTTTTATGTTTGCTTTTTTATTTTCAGAAGGAGAGAGAGGGAGAGAGAGGTGCACAGAGAGAATCCCAAGCAAGCTTCATAATGTCAGCACAGAGCCTGATGCGGGGCTTGATCTCATAAACCACTGTGAAATCATGACCTGAACTTAAATCAAGAATCAGAGCCACCCAGGTGTACCTATTTTGAGAAGTCTTGATCTTGGAAATGTATTTCATATTTGAGTAACTTCTCTTTTTTTGTTTTATTGAATGATAAGTCATTCTTTAGTGACAATTTCATGAGACTCTAACATACTTCATGTGTTTTAGGTCACTTAATCATCACATATCTTGTGATGGTCCAGCTACAGTTTACTATAAAGTAAATGAGGCAGGATAGTAAATTGTTGAATATCAGAGAGAGAAAGTTGAAGAAATGTTTTTTTAATTTAAAAAGAAACTTTTAGGGGCGCCTGGGTGGCTCAGTTGGTTAAGCGGCCGACTTCGGCTCAGGTCATGATCTCAGGGTCCGTGAGTTTGAGCCCCACGTCGGGCTCTATGCTGACAGCTCAGAGCCTGGAGCCTGTTTCAGATTCTGTGTCTCCCTCTCTCTCTGACCCTCCGCCATTCATGCTCTGTCTCTCTCTGTCTCAAAAATAAATAAACGTTAAAAAAAATTAAAAATAAATAAATAAATAAAAAGAAATTTTTAGTGCTGTGTGTGAGGTGCAGTTTGACACTCTAGGGATATAATAGGGGAACACAAAAGAAACAAACAAAAAAACCAACAAAAACAAAACACTGCCCTCATGGAACTTATATCCTAGTAAAGAAATTATTATTATTATTTGACTCATCAAGGTAGTGAGAGTCTTGTTTATCACTAATGCATGTAGTTCCTAGAATTAATTTTTTCTCCAAACTAATTCATGATTCTGTGAGGTACTAAGTAAGAAATATTAATCATAGGTTTACAGGAAGACAATGATAAATGTTCTCTAATTGAGTTAGTAATGTAATATTCCTTTGGGCTAAAGTCTCTGCCTTATCCTTTGTCACAACTCCTCCTTTTCTTTAACAAAGTCAGAGAATGTAATACTTCTTTCCTTCAAAAAGTAAGTATCCACTGTGGCTCTGAATCTATAATATGAACCTGCATTCTTCAAGTCTGCTCAGGCTGCCCAAAGTGTGGCCCTCAAACATTCAGCACCACGGCCAGAGCACAAAGTTCTTGAAGAAAGGGGGGAAAACCCAAAAAACAAAAACATAGTCTGGGGGAAATTGTACACAGGGGTCCACAAGATTTTCTTCTGTTTAATGCTAGTCTCATGATATGCAAAATGTGACCTATGTTATTTAAATGTACTGTGATATTAGGGCCTGCCTCCTCACCTAAACAGATAGTAATCTGGCACATTTTCCTTCATTCCCTTGTGATGTAAAATTGTTCTTACTGTTCACTTATAAAAATGTAAGGAGGGGCACCTGGGTGGCTCAATCAGTTGAGCATCTGACTTCAGCTCAGGTCATGATCTTAAGGTTAGTAGGTTCGAGCCCCTTGTTGGGCGCTGTGCTGAGAGCTCAGAACCTTCAGATTCTGTGTCTCCCTGTCGTTCCTCCTCCCCACTTTCACTCTGTCTCTCTCAGAAATGACTAAACATGAAAAAAATGTAACGAATGTTGTTTGCTTACTTTTTTCCTAGGACAGCTCTGAAGTAGGTGTAAGGAATTATCCTGCTTTGTATTCCGATGGCTATCTATAGCACATTTTTCACAAAGAGAATTTCCAATTAGTTAGAGAAATTCATCTTGTGAATTCTGCAGAAGTCAAAGTGATAAAGATAGTTATAAGTTCGTTGTTATAAAACACATGCTGATTTACTAATTCACATGGTAAGTATGTCCAAATGAACTAATTATTTACTGTATAATATAGTATCTCTTCCAGATATTAAACATTGGCAGCTGAAGAGTCCATATGAAATGAACTAGATTATAATTGGTATAAATATTGATGATTTTTAACTGCCAGCCTCTCTTCTTCTGGGGCAGGGCTAGTCTCTTCCTTTAGGGGAATCACTTTTCTTTCACTTTCTCTTTCTTTGGTTCATATAGGACTTATCTTACTGTTCATTTCTGGAATGGGCATATGCCCATGTCTGGCCAATCAAAGCCATAGTGATGAGCAGAGAAAGACATATGGTCCAAGTTGGGTTAATACACACTAACTACATAACTTTTGATGTATTCTTGGGAGAAGGATTTTTTTTTTTTACTTTGGAGATCTGTCTGCCAAGAATGATGTTACTTGGCAATTCTGGGGTCCATTTTTTTCTACTGCATGGGGCAGCACCCACATGTGGACAAAGAAAAAACAAATGAGAGAGACATCAGATCTGCTGATTAAAGTTCTAATTACATCCACCTAACTCCTAGATGTATTAGTTATTTAGGCCAATATATATCCTGTTGAGACTGAGTTTGAGGTTTCCCTCCCTTGCAGCAGAAAGATTCTCAGCCCTAACAGAAATCTACTCCATTGCTTTTATACATTGTCCCAAGCTTCCTTTATTATGTAGACATTTACATTGACCAACAGCAAAAACAAGATGCATAAATAAGAGAGCAATAATAACTTATGGGCATAGAGGGATTGTCTCCAAAACAATGGTGAACACCAGACACAAAGCCATAGTTAGATAAACCACTTAAATGTAGAAAAAGAAATCCATATTTGACGATGTAAGAAATGATGTTATTTTTTCCCACTTGACCATTAGCTGGCAAAAAACAAGAAAAGTTTAAATATAACTTGTGTTATATTGTTTGGTATATGAAAGGCTTTCAAACTGAGTTTGCTGAACTGAACTAAACTGAATTAGGAAGGAGAAAGAGGGGAAAAAAAGGAGGAAGGAATTGTGTTTTTTGGCTGGACCTTCTTTTCTGAAACAAGGCATTGAACATAATCACTTCAGGAGTTCTGACAAACAATGTAAGAATAACCATTTATGTTAGGACCGCAGCATTCTATCAGTAATGACCTAGGAGACATCTAAGCCATAGCACAAGAGTTTGAAACCTTAAAATGCTACTAAAATGGATCTGCAAAGGAAAGTGTTGTATTTTTATGATTTTTATTATATATTTTTACTATTTGTGTATTTCACTTGATCACATTTAGTTTCGGTTTTTAACCTCTCCTAATATCCTCACTACAGATTTCTATGTATTTATTAGAGATTTCACTCATCCCTGAAAAGTAACTTATATATGATGACAAAAAATTTAAGAATCAACAACTTGTCTGAAGAAAATTGAGATACGCTTGTCGTTTCAGTTAACTGGCACTTTGATTTCCATGGCATATTCTTTTCTATTTGCTGCCAAAAGGAAAAAAACAAACAAAACCCCCAAATGTCAATACTGATTGCAAATGGAGTATGCTAACTTAGCCTATTTGGTAACTTCTCTTTGACTCTTCACAAATCTGAATCCAGCCATCTAATTTTTTGTTGTTGTTGTTCTTGGAAAGAATTTCAGAGAAAAGTACAGTTTTTAGTTTAGGGATGGTAATTATTTGTTCCCTGTGGATTCTGTGGGTTTTTACTCATAGTGCCTTTTCCCTCATGAGCTATTGTTTCACTGTGAGCTTATTCTCCTTGGAAAATGCCAGCTGGGAATTCTTTGAGGCCTGGGATGAGAGTGCATTTCTTCAAGAGGTCCTGCATTTGCTTCTGCCAGGTGTCTGCTCTGGGACCAATTTAAATTTGTAATATAGGGGTATTGTGAATCACAAAGATGATGTAAATTTAGGTTTGCAAACCCAGGGAGCACAACTTGCAATTATGGTTCTTCAGGGATATTTCCTTTTTGTCCAACAGACCCATTGTAGATTTCTGGCATGGTAGGGATGGAGGTGATCCTGGGGTAGGTTTATTTCTGACTTTTACTTAACCTAGGGGTACAGCTCTTTTAGTTCCCAGATTTATAAGAACAAAGTTCCTAGAGAGTCCACACCTAGGGGCTTTGATTTCTGTCTCATGTTCCCTGTTAGGTATTATAAAACAATGATCAAGTTACTCGGATTTCAGGCAAAACTCCCAGAATGCTTTTGTATTCTGACTTTAAATTGGATGCTGGACTGGCAATCCTTTACTGAACTATCAGCTCTATTTAAACGTTTAGTTGACTTGTACAGGAAAATTGGTCTGAATAAGCTAGCCTATCATAATTCTGGAAATGGAAGTGCACATAATTCTTTATCAAATAATTTAATAATAACTGCACACAGACAGAAAACCATATATTTTACATATACTGAAGGACATACATAACTTATAATTGAGTATTTAGGAGATGAGGAGAAATGAATGATGAATTTTTAATCTTTTTTGATCTCTTATTTATTGGCAGAGATGTGTTACAATCAAGCTGTATCATTGCAGCTTTATTTTCCCTCCCTGATGTTCTTCAGATGTTTTGTTTTATATATTTGAAGCCATATTATTAGATGTATGCAGATTTATTTTTTACATTTTCCTCCTGAATTCAGCCTTTTCTCATTTTGCTGTGCCCTCTAAAACTCCAGGAAGGCTTTCTTCTTAATGACTTATTCTTCATTTTTGATAGTAATAAAGCTATACCAGACTTTTCTGTCCTTTAAATTGCAGCTTTTTGTTTTCCTAGATTTTAGATATATTCATTTATAAATAGTATTAAAGCATTTGCCTTTCAATTTTAGTATTATGTTTTATTTTTATTTTTTCAAGTTTTTATTTAAATTCTAGTTAGTTAACATATAGGGTAATATTATTGGTTTCAGGAATAGAATTCAGTGATTCATCACTTACATACAATACCTAGTACTTATCCTAACAAGTTCCTTCTGTAATGCCCATCACCCATTTAGTCCATTCTCCACCCACCTCCCTCTATCAACCCTCACTTTTTTCTTTATAGTTAAGAATCTCTTATGGTTGGCTTCTCTCTCTTCTGTCCCCTCCTGTGCTCATCTGCTTTGTTTCTTAAATTCCACATACGAGTGAAATCATATGGTATTTGTCTTTTGGCTGATTTATTTTGCTTAGCATAATACACTCTAGCTCCATCCACATCATTGCAAATGGCAAGATTTCATTATTTTGATGGGTGAGTAATATTCCATTATATATACACACCACATCTTCTTTATGCATTCATCACCTGATGGACATTTAGGCTCTTTCCATAATTTGGCTATTGTTGATAATGCTGCTGTAAGCATCGGGTTGTATGTGTCCCTTTGAATCAGTACTTTGTATCCTTTGGGTATCCTAGTAATGCAATTGCTAACTGTAGGGTAGTTTTATTTTTAATTTTTTGAGGAACTATTTTCCAGAGTGGCTGCACAAGTTTGCATTCCTACCAACAGTGTAAGAGGGTTCCCCTTTCTCTGCATCCTTGCCAACATCTGTTGTTTTCCTTTGTTGTTAATTTTAGCCATTCTGACACATGTGAGATGCTATCTTATAAGTCAGTCTTTGACTGACTTATTTCACTTAGCATAATCCACTATAGTTCCACCCATGTTGTTGCAAATGGTAAGATTTCATTATTTTTGATCAATGAGTAATATTTCGTTATATATATATAACGAAATATTACATCTTCTTTATCCATTCATCAGTCAGTGGACATTAGGCTCTTTCCATATTTTGGCTATTGTTGATAGTGCTGCTCTAAACACTGGGGTGCATGTGTCCCTTCAAAACAGCACTCCTGTATCCTTTGGATAAATAACTAGTAGTGCAATTGCTAGGTTGTAGGGTAGTTCTATTTTTAATTTTTTTGAGAAACTTCCATACTGCTTTCCATAGTGGCTGCGCTAGTTTGCATCCCCACCACCAGTGCAAAAGCAAAAGAGTTCCTCTTTTTTCACATCCTCACCAACATCTGTTGCTTCCTGAGTTTTTAATTTTAGCCATTCTGACAGGTGGAAGTGGTATCTCATTGTGTGAGCCATGTGGATGTTAGCCATCTGGATGCCTTTTTTGGACAAGTGTCTATTCATGTCTTTTGCTCATTTCGTCACTGGATTATTTGTTTTTTTGGGTGTTGAGTTTGATAAGTTCTTTGTAGAATTTGGATACTAACCTTTTATCTGATATGTCATTTGCAAATATTTTCTCCCATTCCATTGGTTGAGTTTTAGTTTGGCTGACTGTTTGCTGTGCAGAAGCTTTTTATCTTGATGAGGTCCCAGTAGTTCATTTTTGCTTTTGCTTCTCTTGCCTCCAGAGACATGTCATGTAAGAAGTTCCTGTGGCTGAGGTCAAATAGGTTGTTGCCTGTTTTCTCCTCTAGGATTTTGATGGTTTTCTGTCTTACATTTAAGTCTTTCATCCATTATGAATTTATTTTTGTGTATGGTGTAAGAAAGTGGTCCAGGTTCATTCTTTTGCATGCTGTTGTCCAGTTTTCCCAACACTATATGCTGAAGAGACTGTCTTTTTTCCATTGGATATTCTTTCCTGCTTTGTCGAAGATTAGTTGGTCATACATTTGTGGGTCCATTTCTGGGTTCTCTATTCTGTCCCATTGATCTATGTGTCTGTGTTTGTTCCTGTACCATACTGTCTTGATGATTATAGCTTTATAATACAGCTTGAAGTCCAGAATTGTGATGTCCCCAATTTGGTTTTCTTTTTCAACATTACATTGGCTATTTTAGGATTGTTTGTTCTAGCTCTGTGAAGAATGCTGGTGTTATTTTTATAGGAATTGCATTGAATGTGTATATTTCTTTGAGTAGTATGGACATTTTAACAATATTCTTCCAATCCATGGGCATAGAATATTTTCCCATTTCTTTATGTCTTCTTCAATTTCTTTCATAAGCTTTCTATAGTTTTCAGTGTATAAATTTTTCACCTCTTTGGTTATGCTTATTCCTAGGTATTTTATGGTTTTGGTGCAATTGTAAATGGGGTCAATTCCTTGATTTTTCTTTCTGTTGCTTCATTATTGGTGTATAGGAATGCAACTGATTTCTGTGCATTGATTTTATATCCTGCAACTTTGCTGAATTCATGGATCAGTTCTAGCAGATTTTTGGTGGGGTCTTTTTTTTTTTTTTTTACTAACAAAATGTAATTTTATTTTTTTTTCATGAAATTTATTGTCAAATTGGTTTCCATACAACACCCAGTGCTCATCCCAAAAGGTGCCCTCCTCAATACCCATCACCCACCCTCCCCTCCCTCCCACCCCCCATCAACCCTCAGTTTGTTCTCAGTTTTTAACAGTCTCTTATGCTTTGGCTCTCTCCCACTCTAACCTCTTTTTTTTTTTCCTTCCCCTCCCCCATGGGTTTCTGTTAAGTTTCTCAGGATCCACATAAGAGTGAAACCATATGGTATCTGTCTTTCTCTGTATGGCTTATTTCACTTAGCATCACACTCTCCAGTTCCATCCATGTTGCTACAAAAGGCCATATTTCATTCTTTCTCATTGCCACGTAGTATTCCATTGTGTATATAAACCACAATTTCTTTATCCATTCATCAGTTGATGGACGTTTAGGCTCTTTCCATATTTTGGCTATTGTTGAGAGTACTGCTATAAACATTAGGGTACAAGTGCCCCTATGCATCAGTACTCCTGTATCCCTTGGGTAAATTCCTAGCAGTGCTATTGCTGGGTCATAGGGTAGGTCTATTTTTAATTTTCTGAGGATCCTCCACACTGCTTTCCAGAGCGGCTGCACCAATTTGCATTCCCACCAACAGTGCAAGAGGGTTCCCGTTTCTCCACATCCTCTCCAGCATCTATAGTCTCCTGATTTGTTCAATTTGGCCACTCTGACTGGCGTGAGGTGATATCTGAGTGTGGTTTTGATTTGTATTTCCCTGATAAGGAGCGACGTTGAACATCTTTTCATGTGTCTGTTGGCCATCCGGATGTCTTCTTTAGAGAAGTGTCTATTCATGTTTTCTGCCCATTTCTTCACTGGGTTATTTGTTTTTCGGGTGTGGAGTTTGGTGAGCTCTTTATAGATTTTGGATACTAGCCCTTTGTCCGATATGTCATTTGCAAATATCTTTTCCCAATCCATTGGTTGCCTTTTAGTTTTGTTGGTTGTTTCCTTTGCTGTGCAGAAGCTTTTTATCTTCATAAGGTCCCAGTAATTCACTTTTGCTTTTAATTCCCTTGCCTTTGGGGATGTGTCGAGTAAGAGATTGCTACGGCTAAGGTCAGAGAGGTCTTTTCCTGCTTTCTCCTCTAAGGTTTTGATGGTTTCCTGTCTCACATTCAGGTCCTTTATCCATTTTGAGTTTATTTTTGTGAATGGTGTGAGAAAGTGGTCTAGTTTCAACCTTCTGCATGTTGCTGTCCAGTTCTCCCAGCACCATTTGTTAAAGAGACTGTCTTTTTTCCATTGGATGTTCTTTCCTGCTTTGTCAAAGATGAGTTGGCCATACGTTTGTGGGTCTAGTTCTGGGGTTTCTATTCTATTCCATTGGTCTATGTGTCTGTTTTTGTGCCAATACCATGCTGTCTTGATGATGACAGCTTTGTAGTAGAGGCTAAAGTCTGGGATTGTGATGCCTCCTGCTTTGGTCTTCTTCTTCAAAATTACTTTGGCTATTCAGGGCCTTTTGTGGTTCCATATGAATTTTAGGATTGCTTGTTCTAGTTTCGAGAAGAATGCTGTTGCAATTTTGATTGGGATTGCATTGAATGTGTAGATAGCTTTGGGTAGTATTGACATTTTGACAATATTTATTCTTCCAATCCATGAGCAGGGAATGTCTTTCCATTTCTTTAAATCTTCTTCAATTACCTTCATAAGCTTTCTATAGTTTTCAGCATACAGATCTTTTACATCTTTGGTTAGATTTATTCCTAGGTATTTTATGCTTCTTGGTGCAATTGTGAATGGGATCAGTTTCTTTATTTGTCTTTCTGTTGCTTCATTGTTAGTGTATAAGAATGCAACTGATTTCTGTACATTGATTTTGTATCCTACAACTTTGCTGAATTCATGTATCAGTTCTAGCAGACTTTTGGTGGAGTCTGTCGGATTTTCCATGTATAATATCATGTCATCTGCAAAAAGCGAAAGCTTGACTTCATCTTTGCCAATTTTGATGCCTTTGATTTCCTTTTGTTGTCTGATTGCTGATGCTAGAACTTCCAGCACTATGTTAAACAACAGCGGTGAGAGTGGGCATCCCTGTCGTGTTCCTGATCTCAGGGAAAAAGCTCTCAGTTTTTCCCCGTTGAGGATGATGTTAGCTGTGGGCTTTTCATAAATGGCTTTTATGATCTTTAAGTATGTTCCTTCTATCCCGACTTTCGCAAGGGTTTTTATTAAGAAAGGGTGCTGGATTTTGTCAAAGGCCTTTTCTGCATCGATTGACAGGATCATATGGTTCTTATCTTTTTTTTGTTAATGTGATGTATCACGTTGATTGATTTGCGAATGTTGAACCAGCCCTGCATCCCAGGAATGAATCCCACTTGATCATGGTGAATAATTCTTTTTATATGCCGTTGAATTCGATTTGCTAGTATCTTATTGAGAATTTTTGCATCCATATTCATCAGGGATATTGGCCTGTAGTTCTCTTTTTTTACTGGGTCTCTGTCTGGTTTAGGAATCAAAGTAATACTGGCTTCATAGAATGAGTCTGGAAGTTTTCCTTCCCTTTCTATTTCTTGGAATAGCTTGAGAAGGATAGGTATTATCTCTGCTTTAAACGTCTGGTAGAACTCCCCTGGGAAGCCATCTGGTCCTGGACTCTTATTTGTTGGGAGATTTTTGATAACCGATTCAATTTCTTCGCTGGTTATGGGTCTGTTCAAGCTTTCTATTTCCTCCTGATTGAGTTTTGGAAGAGTGTGGGTGTTTAGGAATTTGTCCATTTCTTCCAGGTTGTCCAATTTGTTGGCATATAATTTTTCATAGTATTCCCTGATAATTGTTTGTATCTCTGAGGGATTGGTTGTAATCATTCCATTTTCATTCATGATTTTATCTATTTGGGTCATCTCCCTTTTCTTTTTGAGAAGCCTGGCTAGAGGTTTGTCAATTTTGTTTATTTTTTCAAAAAACCAACTCTTGGTTTCGTTGATCTGCTCTACCGTGTTTTTAGATTCTATATTGTTTATTTCTGCTCTGATCTTTATTATTTCTCTTCTTCTGCTGGGTTTAGGCTGCCTTTGCTGTTCTGCTTCTATTTCCTTTAGGTGTACTGTTAGATTTTGTATTTGGGATTTTTCTTGTTTCTTGAGATAGGCCTGGATTGCAATGTATTTTCCTCTCAGGACAGCCTTCGCTGCGTCCCAAAGTGTTTGGATTGTTGTATTTTCATTTTCGTTTGTTTCCATATATTTTTAATTTCTTCTCTAATTGCCTGGTTGACCCACTCATTCGTTAGTAGGGTATTCTTTAACCTCCATGCTTTTGGAGGTTTTCCAGACTTTTTCCTGTGGTTGATTTCAAGCTGCATAGCATTGTGGTCTGAAAGTATGCATGGTATAATTTCAATTCTTGTAAACTTATGAAGGGCTGTTTTGTGACCCAGTATATGATCTATCTTGGAGAATGTTCCATGTGCACTCGAGAAGAAAGTTTATTCTGTTGCTTTGGGATGCAGAGTTCTAAATATATCTGTCAAGTCCATCTGATCCAATGTATCATTCAGGGCCCTTGTTTCTTTATTGACCGTGTGTCTAGATGATCTATCCATTTCTGTAAGTGGGGTGTTAAAGTCCCCTGCAATTACCACATTCTTATCAATAAGGTTGCTTATGTTTATGAGTAATTGTTTTATATATTTGGGGGCTCCGGTATTCGGCGCACAGACATTTATAATTGTTAGCTCTTCCTGATGGATAGACCCTGTAATTATTATATAATGCCCTTCTTCATCTCTTGTTACAGCCTTTAATTTAAAGTCTAGTTTGTCTGATATAAGTATGGCTACTCCAGCTTTCTTTTGGCTTCCAGTAGCATGATAATTAGTTCTCCATCCCCTCACTCTCAATCTAAAGGTGTCCTCAGATCTAAAATGAGTCTCTTGTAGACAGCAAATAGATGGGTCTTGTTTTTTTATCCATTCTGATACCCTATGTCTTTTGGTTGGTGCATTTAATCCATTTACATTCAGTGTTATTATAGAAAGATACGGGTTTAGAGTCATTGTGATGTCTGTATGTTTTATGCTTGTAGTGATGTCTCTGGTACTTTGTCTCACAGGATCCCCCTTAGGATCTCTTGTAGGGCTGGTTTAGTGGTGACAAATTCCTTCAGTTTTTGTTTGTTTGGGAAGACCTTTATCTCTCCTTCTATTCTAAATGACAGACTTGCTGGATAAAGGATTCTCGGCTGCATATTTTTTCTGTTTAGCACACTGAAGATATCGTGCCAAGCCTTTCTGGCCTGCCAAGTTTCAAAAGAGAGATCAGTCATGAGTCTTATAGGTCTCCCTTTATATGTGAGGGCACGTTTATCCCTTGCTGCTTTCAGAATTTTCTCTTTATCGTTGTATTTTGCCAGTTTCACTATGATATGTCATGCAGAAGATCGATTCAAGTTACGTCTGAAGTGAGTTCTCTGTGCCTCTTGGATTTCAATGCCTTTTTCCTTCCCCAGTTCAGGGAAGTTCTCAGCTATAATTTCTTCAAGTACCCCTTCAGCCCCTTTCCCTCTCTCTTCCTCCTCTGGGATACCAATTATGCGTATATTATTTCTTTTTAGTGTATCACTTCTCTAATTTTCCCCTCATACTCCTGGATTTTTTTATCTCTCTTTCTCTCAGCTTCCTCTTTCTCCATAACTTTATCTTCTAGTTCACCTATTCTCTCCTCTGCCTCTTCAATCCGAGCTGTCGTGGTTTCCATTTTGTTTTGCATTTCGTTTAAAGCGCTTTTCAGCTCCTCGTGACTGTTCCTTAGTCCCTTGATCTCTGTAGCAAGAGATTCTCTGCTGTCCTCTATACTGTTTTCAAGCCCAGCGATTAAATTTATGACTATTATTCTAAATTCACTTTCTGTTATATTATTTAAATCCTTTTTGATCAGCTCATTGGCTGTTGTTATTTCCTGGAGATTCTTCTGAGGGGAATTCTTCCGTTTGGTCATTTTGGATAGTCCCTGGAGTGGTGAGGACCTGCAGGGCACTTCCCCTGTGCTGTGGTGTATAACTGGAGTTGGTGGGCGGGGCCGCTGTCCGACCTGATGTCTGCCCCCAGCCCACCGCTGGGGCCACAGTCAGACTGGTGTGTGCCTTCTCTTCCCCTCTCCTAGGGGCGGGATTCACTGTGGGGTGGCGTGGCCCGTCTGGGCTACTTGCACACTGCCAGGCTTCTGGTGCTGGGGATCTGGCGTATTAGCTGGGGTGGGTAGGCAAGGTGCACGGGGGCAGGAGGGGTAGGCTTAGCTCGCTTCTCCTTAGGTGATCCACTTCAGGAGGGGCCCTGTGGCAGCGGGAGGGAGTCAGATCCGCTGCTGGAGGTTTGGCTCCGCAGAAGCACAGAGTTGGGTGTTTGCCCGGAGCCAGCAAGTTCCCTGGCAGGAATTGGTTCCCTTTGGGATTTTGGCTGGGGGATGGGCGGGGGAGATGGCGCTGGTGAGCGCCTTTGTTCCCCACCAAGCTGAGCTCTGTCGTCCGGAGGCTCAGCAACTCTCCCTCCCTTTGTCCTCCAGCTTTCTGAGCAGAGCTGTTAACTTATGACCTCCCAGACGCTAAGTCGTGCTTGCTGTCGGAACACAGTCCGTCAGGCCCCTCCACTTTTGCCTGCGAGACTCGGGGGCTCTGCTTGGCCGGCGAGCCGCCCCTCCGCCCCGGCTCCCTCCCGCCAGTCCGTGGAGCGCGCACCGCCTCGCTGCCCTTCCTACCCTCTTCCGTGGGCCTCTCGTCTGCGCTTGGCTCCGGAGACTCCGTTCTGCTAATCCTCTGGTGGTTTTCTGGGTTATTAGGCAGGTGTAGGTGGAATCTAAGTGATCAGCAGGACGCGCGGTGAGCCCTGTGTCCTCCTACGCCGCCATCTTCCCTCCGGCCCTCAGCATCTTGGTGGGGTCTTTTGGATTTTCCCCATAGAATATCCTGTTGTCCGTGAAAAGTGAAAGTTTGACTTCTTCCTTGCTGATTTGGATGCCTTTTATTTCTGATTGCTGAGGCTAGAACACCCAACACTATGTTGAATAAGAGTGGAAAGAGTGGGCATCCCTGTCGTGTTTCTGATCTTAGGGGGAAAGCTCTCAGTTTTTCCATATTGAGGATGATATTAGCTATGGGTCTATGGCCTTTATGATCTTGAGATATGTTTCTTCTATCCCTACTTTCTTGAGAGTTTTTGTCAAGAAAGGATGCTGTATTTTGTCAAATGCTTTCTCTGTGTCTATTGATAGGATCATGTGGTTCTTGTCCTTTCCTTTTTTAATGTGATGTAACATATTGATTGATTTGTGGATATTGAACCAGCCCTGTATCCCAGGAATAAATCCCACTGATTATGGTGAATAGTTCTTTTAATGTATTGTTGGATTCGGTTTGCTAGTACCTTGTTGAAAATTTTGGCATCCATGTTCATCAGGGAAATTGGTCTGTAGTTCTTCTTTTTAGTGGGTTCTTTGTCTGGTTTTAGAATCAAGGTAATGCTGGCCATATAGAATGAATTTGGAAGTTTTCTTTCCATTTCTATTTTTTGGAACAATTTCAAAAGAATAGGTGTTAACTGTTCTTTAAATGTTTGATAGAATTCCCCTGTAAAGACATCCAGCCTTAGACTCTTGTTTGTTGGGAGATTTTTGATTACTGTTCAATTTCATTACTGGTTATGGGTCTGTTCAAATTTTCTTTTTCTTGTTGTTTCAGTTTTGGTAGTCAAAGTATGATATTAATAATTTTATTGCTTTCCAAGAATACTTCAAGGATGTTATAAATCTCACTCTCCATTTACCCCTTTTCTGATACTTGCAATGTTTTAATATGTTTTAATTCTCTACATATTCTATAAAGGATTGTTACTATTTTCTAATATTGATTTTTATCTTTTCCATTGCTCTTCATAATGTCCTATATTGTAAAACTCGCACCTGGGATCATTTTTTTTTTTTTGGCTGAAGAGTAGTACCATTTATTATTTCCTTTAGGGGAATATGCTGGTGACAACTCTTTAAGTTTAGTTGGAGCAAAAAATGTCTTTATTTCACTTTCATTTTTGAAAGATACTTTCTGGGTACATAATTTTAGCATTGTAGGGTTTTTTTTTTTTTTGCAACACAGTTAAATGGCATTCCATTTTTTTTTTTTTTTTTTGGTTTTAGTTTTTCTGTTGAGAAGTGAGATTTTTATCTGTGCCTTTGAAGGTAATTTGTCTTTTTTCTCTAATTTATTTTGGTATTTCATAATTATCTTTTAATTATCTATGATGGGCCTACAGATTTTCTTTCTTACTTATCCTGCTCATTGTTCATTCTGATTCTTGAATCTATGACTTAATATCTTTCAATGGTATTATAAAATTCTCAACCATTATCTCCCCTTACATTGTGTCTACTTATTTTCTTCTTTCACCATCCTAGGACTCCAATTCTAAGTAGTTGGCATTTCTTGTGGTATCTTCTGTATCATTTAATCTTCTGTATTTTGCATCTTTTTGTCTCTCTGTGATTCCTTCTATAAATTTTTTTTTACTTATTGTACAGTTTACTATTTCTGTCTTCATGCATGTCTAATTATTGTTTTTTACCTATTTAATTCTTCCTTTTAGTTATTGTATTTTTAAATTCTATACTTTTCATTTGGTTTCATTTAAAGTGTAAGTTCTTACTTGAAATTTTAATCTTGTTTTTATATAATTCAACATAATAAGCATAGTTCTTTTAAAGTCTGTACCTGATAACTGCAAAATCTTAAGCCTCTATGGGTCTTTTTCTTTTGAGTGTTGTCTTTCTTCCATGTTAGCATATCTCTTCATGTGATTAACTTTTTATTGTGAGGAGATTTAAAAACGGGTCTGCAAAATAATTTGAGACCTCAGATGACAGATGGTGTTCACTCCCTAGAAGGAATTTAAATTAGGTTTTGTAGTTTTTGTTGGTGACTTCCTGCTAGATCCCTAAGAATATTAGTCAAAAGGATCATCTTAATCAGATTTCTGAGACTAAGATTACTTGAAACTGAGCTGCAGTCATTATGAAGAACTACTAACTGTAGACTGTAAGGTTCCAAACCTTTATAATTTTATTAGTCAGGGCTCAATGAGGAAAGCAAAAGTACTACAAGTCATGAGAGAAGAGCATTATTAAAGAATTTGATGTTAAATATTTGTGGGAGAAGCTAAAGAATTGAAAGGCTGAGGGACACCTGCATGGCTCAGTTAGTTGAGTGTCCGACTTCAGCTCAGGTCATGATTTCATGGTCTGTGAGTTCAAGCCCCATGTCAGGCTCTGTGATGACAGCTCAGAGCCTGGAGCTTGCTTTGGATTCTGTCTCTCCCTCTCTCTGCCCCTACCCTGCTCATGCTTCTGTCTGTCTGTCTGTCTCTTTCTCTCAAAAGTAAATAAACATTAAAAAATTTAAAAAGAAGAATTGAAAGGTTGAAAAGGAGTAATCGGAATATCATAGAATCACCAACCATTGTGTCTAATAAGCCATGTACATCCAGACAGCAACTGGTATAATGAAAGGGAAGCTGGTTGAGAAGGCTACAAGAAATCCTTGCTTTTTCTAATCTGAAGGCAAGAGTTTGGTGATGTGAATGGAATAGCTGTTAATTAGTAGGAATTGCAGGAGTGAAGAAGAATTGAACTTTGAGAATAGATTGAAGGTAAACTGGACTTTCAAACAACTTTGCATCTGTCACCCCCCCCAATCATGGCCGTCTTCACAGAGTAATGGTTGATGCCTTGCCTCTATCTCCCTATCTCCCTAATCTTTTGCGAGTTCCTTTTTTTTTTTTTTTTTTTTTTTTTTTTTTTTTTTTATCCTATAATTTTTAATTGAAAAAAAAAATCTGGGATATATGGTTTCCCCCTTAACTAAGTTGACGATAGAACTTTCCAGCACAAGTTTCCGACACAAATGAGGGGTGTTAAGGATTCTCTATTCTTGGAACCCAGAAATGTTACCAGTTTTCCTAATAATTTCTTGGTGGTCCTTCTTGGCTGAAGCTTTGATGTTTACTTCATGTTATGGAAATTTTTTTCTAGCATATCTTTGATTATTTCATCTCAATTGGAAGAACATTTCCCGTGGGTCTCTCACTTTTCTGTACATTTTATGAACAGGAACACTGCCATTTGTTGCATACTATCTTTTATAAAAAACCTAGAATGTGAAGATAGTGTCTCCTTTCAGAACAAAAAGCAAGTTTGCATACAGCTTAGGAAGGCAGGGATAGTGTCTTTCCAGCATAAGAGACCTGCATACTTACTGCCTTTATAAGAGATATGGGTTACTTAACCTCAGGTTCTTCATTAACAGGGATCCATCTGGACCCATCTGTGTCACCCTGTAGGATTTGGGGAAAAGGAGAAATGATGCAAATAATATGCTCATGCTGCTTGCTGTGCCATGAGCATCAAAGGCTTTTATCTCTGACCCTGGAGACTTGTGTCTTCTGCCAGCATTCATAAAACCATGGCAGGCTAACTTCTTAGCTTGAAAGTAGGGTATAATCCAAAGTTCACAGTTTCTGACACGGCCCTTCCTTCTCTGTTTTATTTTTCTGCCATTTTGTTTGCTTCCTGAATTCCTATTAGATGCTATGTTTGTTATGCATACCTTCCAATTCTGTGAAGTTTTTTTCTCCTATTTGCCAGTGATTCATCTTGTCACCCTTCATTTTATGGGATTTAACTGATTTATTCTTCTAAATTATTAATTATCTTCCAATGTTGTCCATTATATTATTTAGCCTTTTGATTAAATACATTAATAATTTAAATCCCCTCCCCCCAAATCCTCTTGTTTTATTTATTCTCTTTTATAGTAACATTTATTCAGGCTCTGCTTGCCTTCTTTACCAAGACCAATGCCCAAGATAAGACCCTGCATTTTTAAAGGATATAATAGTTGGGAGTTGAGTCTCTCTGACTTGGGAATAAGACATTAATGGCAGTCACTCTGAATATATGGGGAGGGACATGAAATAAGAAATTGGTTAGAATTATGGGGTACATGGGTGACTTAGTTAAGAATCCAACTCTTGATTTTGGCTCAGGTCATGATCTCTTGGTTCATGAGATCGACCCTCACGTCAGGCTCTGTGCTGAGAGGGCAGAGCCTGTGTTTATGATCCTCTCTCCCTTTCTCTTTGCTCCTTGCTGCTTTTAAAGAAAAAGAAGTTGCTGAAAATTATGATCTGCTGATAGTACCTTTTTTTGTTTTCAAGGATTTTCACATATTTGCTATTTAAAAATAATCCAGTTTTATTTTAGTGAGAATTTTAGACAAAGAAGAAATAAAGTCCTCACTACACAATTCTTAATACCAAGTTACTAGAAAATATTTTCATTAATCTGTTTTGTAACAAATATGGTTTATTTAAATACAAAGAGAAAAAATATCTTCATAATAAACAATGAGTCCTAAACTAGTGGTTCTCAAACTCTCTATTTCTTATATGCATTTGTTTCACACATGGTCAACACAGTTTGAGATTAGTATTGACCAATGTGGATGGCCTGGACTTTATATTAATAACTTGGCCCATTTTGTTTCTTTGAGTGTAATAAAGTTTATTTTTCTGATGAGAAGAAAAAGGAGGAAAGAATTAGCAAGCTAAACAAATTTTAAACTATTACTGAGGCGCTCGTTCTGTTTTGTCTCCAATCACTACAGCAGAAATATGAGCATATTCTGACAAACTAGGGAACTCTCTGTGCATTTAGCAGGAGTATACTTCAGTTTATGATCCACATGGAACTGCAGTGGCCAGCCATAATTATCCAAGTGGTTTCATAACTTGTCTACTGTTTTGGAATCAGCTGTACCTCACTTCTTTGCTATTTGGTTCAATCCAAGAAAAAGTTCCCTTGGTAGGAATCCTACAAATGGATCTTTTTATTCTAATTTTTTACCTTTCTCTAATAATTCAGTCAGGTTTTACTAGACCAGACAAGCAGGAGATGAGTTTTCCATAACCCTTTATTCTTGGCAGGAAAGCTCTGGGCTTGGTTACATTTCTGTCTTTTGGTGCTAATTCTGTAGCTTCTGTTTTTTTTTTTTTTATTTCAACTGGATGAATTCCTTCAATGTCAGGTCTGTGAACACTGTGAGCTCATGGAGCTTCCTCAAATATGACCAGGATATAGATATGTAACTTGCTTGGTGCATAGTTTCCAAAATATCCATGTCTAAGCTTTCACGTTCTCCCAGGTGTAAGCCATTGCAAGGAAACCTATCATCCATATTTTCAGATTGTCTATTAAACCACTTTTGCTCAAATGGACTTACCATTCAGTGGACCTGCTGGAAATTCAATGTTAGAGGCTAAAATGATAGGCTTTAGAGCCAGAGCTCCTGGGTTTGAACCCTGACTCTACCGTTTCCTACCAGAGTGATGCTGGGGAAAATATTTAATATTTTTTACAACACTTAATGATTCAAAAGTTCTAACTCTTCCTAACTCCTAGCAATAAAAATATAAATACCTTAGGCTGGCTTTCAAAACCCTCTGAAATGTGACCCCATCAGATAATTCCTTACCAAAAGTTGGCTTCCTTCCCATATTATAAATTCCACTCAATTAAATTATCCATGACTTCTAAAATGTTATTCCTTCTCCTTTATACCCATCTAAATGCTTCTCATCCTATATCCCAGTACAAATTATACTTCCTTCATGGAGTCCTCTAAGATTACCGGAACTTGTATTGACATCCGTTTTCTCTGGTTCTTTGAAAAAAAAAAAAAAAAAACAATAAAATTTATACACCTCTAAACAGACTTCAAGAAATAAAAAGAGAAAAGACTCAAATAAAATCACAAATCAGAGAGGAGAAATATAAGCCAACACCAAAGAAATACAAACAATTATAAGAGAATATTATGAAAAACTATATGCCAACAAATTGGACAACCTAGAAGATATGGATAAATTCCTAGAAACGTATAATCTACCAAAACTGAAATAGGAAGAAATAGAAAATTTGAACAGACTAATAACCAGCAAAGGAATTGAATCAGTTATCAAAAAACTATCAACAAACAAAAGACCAAGATCAGATGGTTTCACAGATGAATTCTACCAAACATTTAAAGAAGAGTTAATACTTATTCTTCTCAAACTAGTCCAAAAAATAGGGACAAAATCCAAATTAATTCTATGAGGCCAGGATTATCCTAATACTAAAACATGATAAAGACACCACTAAGAAAGAGACCTACAGGCCAGTATCCCTGATGAACAGAGATACAAAAATCCTGAAGACAATTGCAGAAAAAATCATTCACCACAATCATGTGAGATTTATTCCTGGGTTGCAAGCATTGTTCAATATTCACAAATCAATCGATGTGATATATCACATTAATAAGAGAAAGGATAAGAACCATGTGATCATTTCAGTAGATGCAGAAAAAGCATTTGAGAAAGTACAACATCTATTCATTATAAAAACCCTAAACAAAATAGATTTCAAGAGAATACACCTCAACATAATAAAGGCCATATATTAAAAGCCCACAGGGAACATCATACTCAATGGTGAAAAACTGAGAGCCTTTCCCCTAAGGTCAGGAAGAAAACAAAGATGTTCACTCTCATCACTTCCATGAAACAGTAGTAGTACTAGTATTGAAGGTCCTAGCCACAGCAAATAGACAACAAAAAGAAACAAAAGGCATCCGAATTGGCAAGGAAGAAGTAAGACTATCTGCAGATGACATGATACTGTATATAGAAAACCTGAAAGACTCCACCAAAAAACTGCTAGTACTGATAAATGAATTCAGTAAAGCCACAGGGTACAAAAGCAATGTGTAGAAATTTGTTGCATTTCTATACACCAATAATTAAGCAGCAGAAAAAGAATTAAGAAAATAATCCCATTTAAAAATTGCAAGAAAATAATAAGATACTTAGGAATAAACCTAACCAAAGTGATGAAAGACCTGTATTCTGAAAACTATAAAATGGTGATGAAAGAAGTTGAAGATGACACAGAGAAATGGAAAGACATTCCATGCTCATGGATTGGAAGAACAAATATTATTAAAATGTTTATACTACCCAGAGCAATCCCTATAAAAATACCAACAGCATTTTTCACAGAACTAGAACAAGCAATTTGTATGGAACCACAAAAGATTCCAAATAGACAAAGCAATTGTTGAAAAGAAAAGCAAAGCTGGAGGATTCACAGTTCCGGACTTCAAGTTGTATTACAAACCTGTAGTGATCAAAACAGTATGGTACTGGCACAAAAACAGACACATTGATCAACGGAAGAGAATAAAAAACTCAGAAATAAACCCACAGCTATGTGGTCAATTAATTTTCAACAAAACAATAAGGAATATCCAATAAGAAAAGGGCAGTATCTTCTACAAATAGTGTTGGGAAAACTGGACAGCTACATGCAAAAGAAAGAAACTGGACCACTTTCTTACACCATACACAAAAATAAATCCAAAATGGATTAAAGATCTAAATATGAGACCTTAACCCATAAAAATCTTGGAGGAGAACGTAGGCAGTAAGGCCCTATCAACCTTTTTCTACATATGTGTCCTGAGGCAAGGGAAACAAAAAGAAAAATAAACTACTGGTACTGCATCAAAATAAAAAGCTTCTGTACAGCAAAGGATACAGTCAACAAAACTAAAAGGAAACCTTTGGAGTGGAAGAAGATATTTGCAAATGACATACTACTGAAAGGTTAGTATCCAAAACATATAAAAACTTATAAAACTGAACACCCAAAAATCAATGTAATTTAAAACTAGGCAAAAAAATAAATAAGGGCTGAAGACATGAAAAGACATTTCTCCAAAGGAGACATCTAGTTGACCAACAGACAGTTGAAAAGATGTTCATTATCACTTACCATCAGGGAAATTCAAATCAAAACTACAATGAGATATCACTTCACACCTGTCAGGATGGCTAAAATCAACAACACGAAGAGCAACAAGTGTTGGTGAGGATGTGGAGAAAAAGGCACCCACATGCACTGTTGATGGGAGTGCAAACTGGTACAGCCACTCTGGAAAATAGTATGGAGTTTCCTCAAATATTTAAAAATAGGACTACCATAATATCCAGCAATTACACTGCTGAGTATTAACCTAGAAAATATAAAAACATTAATGCAAAGGGATATATGCATCTTAAGGGTCTCTGAAAACCCTTTAGAAACCATCTGAAAACCTTTAGAAACTCTAATGGTGTCATTGCCTTTGAAAATGACCCTTTTATATTTTGAATCTGCCAATGACTTCCCATCACACTTCACACACACACACACACACACACACACACACACACGTAAAATTCTATGCCATGGCTAAGAAGACACTGTTGATTTGTTCAACCTATTTCTTGCTCTTATCTTGCATCACTCTCCCTTTTGATTACTATATTTTAACCAAAATGAACTTTTTAGTCCTCAGAACCTGCCAACTCAGAAGCTTTGTAGATCTGCTGTTCATTCTACCTGGAAAGATCTCTCTTCTTATTAAGATTGGTTCTTCCTCATCTTCAGTTCTGTTGAAAGTTTAGACTTTCTGGTTTCCCTCAGAAATTCTGATTCATTAGTCTGAAGTGAGACACAAAAATTTTCATTTTAATAAGAACTTGGGATAGTACTGATGTAGACAGTACATGTACACACAATGAAGAGCCCTAATTTCAAATTCTTAAATGGTGCAATTGCAGTTCTTACAAGTGCGGAGGAGACTTCCTCCACATCCATGGGAATAAGTTCTGGGGAAGACATTGTCCCTGAGGACTCAGCTTTAGCTTGAAAGAAATAACAGACCTACCAGAAAATCCCACCTAATCAGCATTTCATACTGCATCTTTGTGACATCTGCATCTTCAATGAAAGATGCCTAAGTTTTTGTGTTGACCAGTCTCTCATCTCTTACTACCAAATCTGTTTTCATCTGTGAAGTTTTCTCAAACTATATTTGATGCGCCTTTATTTTTTTTAACTTTCTTAAAATCTTCTAATGTTTGTTTATTTTTGAGAGAGAGAGACAGAGTGCAAGCAGGGGAGGGGCAGAGAGAAAGGGAGATACAGAATCCAAAGCAGGCTCCAGGCTCTGAGCTGTCAGCACAGAACCCAATGCAGGGCTCGAACTCGCAAACCCTGAGATCATGACCTGAGCCGAAGTCGGACACTTAACCGACTGAGCCACCCAGGCACCCCTGATGCACCTTTAGATTTAAGGAGAGTAGTCCTTCTCACCATATTAAGTGTTGGCCTACTCATTCTCTGTTGCTTTGATTTTCATTCTTCACTTCTTATTATGATTATGTATTATTTCTTCAACAAAGCTTCTGATATTTCTCCCAGGCCAAAACAGAAACTTCCTTGTTTGTTTGTTTATAGTACTTCATTCATATCTCCATTACAATTCAAGATCTCTATTAAAATTTAATTTAAAATTGAAATTTTAATTGAAATCAGAATTATAGCAAGGACTTCTGTGTAAGTTCTAACACAGGTCCTCCTGCATCCATTGCTCTCATTTATAAATATTTTATTATAGCTCAGAGCTCTGCCTAATATTGAATTGTGCTTTATTCATTTGCTTACAGTCTATTTCTTCCCCTTATATTGTAAACTGCATGTGGGGAGGACTTTACCCATTCTTTTCTGCTATCCCCCAAGAATAGTGCCTAGAATATACAGTACAGGCTCAATAAACATTAAATTAATAGGTAAATATCTTTAGTTCCTTATGGTTTTTCTGTTTATATGTATTTTTTCTTCATAAGCACTTTATTTTTTAATGTTTATTTTTGGGGAAGGGACAGAGAGAGAGACAATGTGAGCAGGGGAGAGTCAGAAAGGGAGACACAGAATCCAAAGCATGCTCCAGGTTCTGAGATGTCAGCACAGAGCCTGATGCGGGGCTCAAACCCACAAACCATGAGATCATGACCTGAGCTGAAGTTGGGCGCTTACTCGACTGAGCCACCTGGGCACTCCTCTTCAGAAGCACTTTAGATTCTATTAGCACTACTAGAATCTAACATAGTTTCTGGTGTGTAAAATGTATGGAATAAATGCTTACTGGAAATTACATGTATTCTTTTTTTATACATTTTATGTATTTCATACAACAGGTAAGACAACATAATCATTTTATGCATTATGTGTGTTTGATAAAGCTTGAATTTTCAACAGCCCTGATTTGGTTGTGATGAGTCAGATGTGCCAGAGGATATTTTGATAACTGTCTGTTTCTAAAGATGTGACCAGTGGGATGACCTGAGTGAGGCTAGGAGATTCATTTTTCTTTTGCAAGTAACTGGGAACAAAATAAACACCTGCTTAATGGCAACACAATGGTCAAAAAGAGACCTTAAGATACTCACCTCAATTACAGAGGGATTTTGAGTTCAAGGGAAAATTCTAAATTCAAGATTATCTTCAACCTAACAGATGAGTTAAATAAAATAAATCAAAAAATAAAATAAAATATTCTAAAAAGAACAAGTAGAAATGCATTAATATCTAGCTGATTTGCCCTACAGTTAAAACTACCTATAATAGAGGTCCTTAAGCTTTTTTGGATCCTATACTGTTTTCAAGCTGAGCTGTTTAAAGTCCTCCTGTACTAGAGACACCAAAGCCAGAGAGGGATGTAAGCTTGGACCCACTCCCACTCTAGTCTAGCCTTCACTTCAAAACCAAGAGAAGTCCAAGTACAGAGAATCCTGGGAATCTGCTCTGGTTTTTCATCATGACTGATGTGGATGATAAAGACAGGTAATTTAAGTATGAGGAGAAATCTGAAAGTTATAAATGTGTGAAACTGGAAGATATTATAAAGGATCACCTTCACCTCTTCCCCACCTGTGGTTTTTCTGTGTTGATAGATATATCATCAAATGACTCCCCCCACCACCATCCTCGACTCCCTCAGGTTGAAATACCAGCATAGCTCCCCTCATGCAAGGACAAAGCCAGCTGAGTTCTCTGTAGGTGAGCAGCAGACCCTGTGAGTGCACCTCTCTGTCAGGGTGTTGTTAACCTGGCACCACTCCACCATAGCCTCCTTAGCAGTGTGTAACTATTCTTTTCCTAGTTCATACTCTGCCACCAGAGTCTACAAATATATATATTTCAAACCTGTGCTTTCACTTAACTACTCACTGTGAGACTGTGAGTCTTAATTACTGAACTGATGACAACCCTGGTTTCCTCATTTTTAAATTGCAGTTTGTTCTAAGAATTAAATAAAAGAAATATAAATGAAGGAGTCTAGCACACAACTGGCTCCTTTTTACACTTCTATATTATTACCCCCCTTATTGTGAAAATGTCCCTATCAGTTGCATGTTTAATCTTTCTTTTTTCTTTTCAGACAATTATGTTTTCGTATATGCAAGTGAAAAAGTGTGTAACTCTAAACCTACTTTATTTCTCATAAGCTTATTTCTCTGTCTTTCTGTCTGTCTGTCTGTCTGTCTCTCTCTCTCTCTCTCTCACACACACACACACACACACACACACACTTTGTTTTACAAATTCAAGGGAGTTCTATTGCCAATGTTTTTTTTCACTATTATCCCACATAATGCAGTGGTACTTCTAGAAATGAATTCAGTCTGGCAGAAAAGGCACATCCAAATGTACCTTCTTAGTTCCCAAATACTCCCACTAAGTAAATTTCTCAATTGGTAAATTAAGATTTTCAAAGCTGTGAAAAGAAACTTGAGATTTATGGTTGCGCATTTTGGTACATGTGAAATAATTTTTAACTGCTACTGTCATCAAAATCATGAAAGGTTTTGGAATGAGTCTGGGATGGAAACTATTCTTACCCTAGGGAGGAAGTACAGAGTGTACTTTATGTAAAGTCTATTGCTTCAATCCTTATGCTTTGCTTTCTGCCAGAAAATGAGGTAGTTTGCCATTGAGAGGCTTGGGGACTGTCTAACTGTGGCAAATGCACTAGGTTCAATAAACAAGAACATGACTGTATCTAATCTAAGCTTCAGAGAGAAGTTGAAAACCCACATCCTAGAAAAAGCAACTAACAGTATTAAAATTCAGGAGCATTTGCACTTAATTCTAAGATTTTTCTTGTTCTCTTTCATTACATTTCAGTTCTGGAGAGTCATGACAGGTAATTTGTATCACATGTCCACCAGTGACTGTATGAATCTCTGTAGTGCCCTCTGGCCGGTATTCAGTGCTAAATAATGATGTAATTTATATCATGATTTCAATTTTATGATCTCACAGAATGAACACCTGTTTAGTGAGGGGAACTAAAAAATTAGCCTATTAAATATTTTGTTTGCCTGTTTTTTTTTTCTGAAATAGCATAGTGACTTAATGTAGTATGAAAATGAAAAAAAATTACAGAATTAAGTGCTCATTCATCATTTATATATGAAAAGACTAATTCTAGAATAATCTTTAATAACAAAGTACACAGAAGAACTTGTGGCTGGGTATAGTACTCACATAATGTCAACACATCAGCAAATTATCCTTTTCATACACTTCATAATTCACATGATCCTTGTTTAATATACTTTTGTCTACTGGATTCTTAACTCCAGAGATTTCAGAAGGGAACATTTCTAGTTAAAAATAGCTCAGTAAATTGCAGATTTCTCTATTTGGCATGGAAGAAGTTGTTATGATTTGTTTAAATCAATGAGAGAATTAGCTTTGAGTGTTTTGTAAACACTTAACAAATGAAGCAGAAAAGTTGGCCTTTTTTCTGGTAAATTTTTAGTGATGGTCTTGTTTTGTGAGCTTTACTCTTATAGTAAATTAAGACTCTCTGGTTATGTGGTGACCCCATCGTGCCCAAGATTTTACTTGGCCATCTGTCCTCTAGAACTTTGGTTCTGAGAAGATTCTTCCCTGTGATGGAAACAGAGTGCTCCAGATCAATGAAACCACCCTTTCTGGTATACTGTGGCCACCACTCCTGTGTTATGTTAAGGATCAATGGAACCTGACACACTGTTTCTCAATCTCAGGAGAGTCGTATTGCCAAACAGCTGAAATGTGTAAGGAAAGGCTGTGTAGAAGAAAAGAATGGAGTGGCTGTTTGGTCAAACAGCGAGTCTTAGGTGACAATTCCTGTTGGGCTCCTAAAAGCTGTTTTTCTCTGGTCTTACTCGCTGTGAATGTGGGTCACGGAAGCAATGCCATCTTCTATTCACACAGCTTGAAGTCAAAGTCCAGCTCCTTGTTTGTCTTCCATATAAACAAGGACAAATTGCTTTCTCTGAATGGTGTAACTTCATTGAAACATTATATTCTGTTAGGTAAAGCTCTCTAATTTTTCCTTCCTATTCATTCAGCAAGCACTTCACTTCAGGCACCATCTGGTGGGTAATAGGTACTATAAGGGGAAATGAAATAAGCATTAAAAAAGGCTTATATTTATTGAGAGCTTCTTATGGGCCACATTCTAAGCTCTTTGCATGTATTAACTCATTTAATATATCTATGAGGTAGGTATATTATTATAACAATTTTATAGATGAGAAAAGTCATTCACAGAGAGGTTGGGCAATGGTAGAGTTGACAAGTTAACCCTGATAATCTAACCTCGATCCTGGCACTCTTTACTGTAGAATGGCTGCTCTAATTCTAGGGATTAAGAACTATATTTGTGAAGCAGTAAGAAAATAATTATTAAAATTACATGAACATTTTTTATCTGCCTGTAAGATTAAATGAGCTGTACATTCATGATATGTGCACTTAAGGCTTCAGTGCATGTTATGGACTGAATGTGTCTCCCCTGAATTCACACATTGACATCCTAACCACCAGTGTGATGGTATTAAGAGGTGGGAATTTGGAGAAGTAATTAAGTCAAGAGGATGAAGCCCTTATGAGTAGGGTTAGTGCCCTCTTAAAAGGGACCCCAAATAGCCCTCTCTTCTTCCATCATCATGTGAAGATACAAGGAGACGTTAGCAGTCTGCAACCTACAAAAATGGATCCTCAGCAAAATCTAACCATGCAGGCACCCTGATCCTGGATTTCCAGTCTCCAGAGATGTGAGGAAAAAAATGTCTGTTGTTAATAAGCCACCCAGTCTATCTATAGTACTATTATAGTGCCCCGAAATGACTAAAATAGTACACAATTTAAAGCTGAAAAATAATCACATGAGCATGGTTATGTTATGACAACACAGAACAACATATGTGCATAAATGCTGGGGCATAGCTTTAACACAAAGGCTTTAAAAGCTATAATAAGGATGTCTGTGTGCATGTTCCTAATCAATGCTATCACTGTTGATACTAGACGCACTTGGAAATCTACCCATTAGTACATATGTGTCACTATCAGATCCATGATGTCATTCTTGCTAGGAGAAGGCACAAGTAAGTTTACACTCACTATGCTGAGAAACTAGTTATGTGATTCAGGTTTTAAAATTTGTGTGAATTCTCACTTTAGACCTAGTCATCCTTATCCTTGAAGAGCTCTGTGCTCACTCTTATCTGTAGGTCACATCTTACAGTGGGAATTGCAGTTACTGAATTAGGGAACCTAAATGCAGTGAAAGTAATTAGATCCCATAGTAGCAGGGGCCAGGTGGCAGCATGTAACCATCAAGGGCAAGATGGACATGGTTACCATAATGAACAACAGAGTCAAAGCAGCAATCAGAATACTCTGACCCATGCAGACCTATGGCTCTGGCTAATCATTGTGTTCCTAAAAGTGAAATAGGTAGGAAGTCTATTAAATTCTTATTTGATCTGTATAAACAAGAATGTTTTAGGTCAATGAACAAAAGTCTAACTTGAATCATAAAAACAGAAAGTCACAGCCTCTCCATCAGTTCCCATATTTGAGCCAGTTTATAGAACCAGAACCTCTTGAATGAAGAGGAAGCTGGGTCCCCTTGAGGAAGGATCCCAGTACACTGCCAAAATTTATACTGTTAATCTTTCTCCCAGACTTCCCCAAAGGGACCTATGGCCTTTTACCAGGGCAGCTGTCCATGGGTGAAACACAAATAATCAGAATTTTCAGGGACTGCTGGCCACTGCCTCTGAACTAATTCCAGAACACCCAAAATATCACTGTGGCCCACTAGTCAGAGTAGGGGTTTCTGGAAATCAGATGATCAATGGAGATTTAGGTGAAGCTTGTCTCACAATGGGCCCAGTGGGAACACATCCTGTGGTTATGTCCCCAGTTCTGGAATGCACAACTGGAATAGCCATACTCAGCAGCTGCCAGAATCACCAGAGTGGTTCCCTGGCCAGTGAAATGAGGGCTATTATGGGAAAGGCCAAGTGAAAACTACTAGAACCACCTCTACCTAGGAAAATAGCAATACAGAAACAATACTGTGTTCTTGGAGGGACTGCAGAGATTACTGCCACCATCAAGGACTTGAACGATGTAGGTGTAGTGATTCTCACTGCCTCCCTCTTCAACTTGCCTATTTGGTCTATGCAGAAGGCAGCTGGATTTTGGAGAATGACAATGAGTTGTCATAAAGCTTAACCAGGTAGTGACTACAATTTCAGCTGTTCCAGATGTGGTTACATCATTTGAACAAATTAACACATCCTCTGCTACCTGGTATGCAGCTACTGATCTGGAGAATGCCCTTTTCTCCATCCCTGTCTATAAGGGTCACTAGAGGCCATTTTGCTCTCAGCTGCCAAGGCCAGCAATACATCATCATTTTCCTATCTCAGAAGTATATCAATTCTTGAGATCTATGTCATAATTTAGCTCAAAGGAATATTGATTGCCTTTTCCTTCCACAAGATACCACACCAATCCATTATATTGATGACCTTACAAGACCTAGTGAGCAAGAAGTAACAACTGTTCTAGATTTATTAGTAATACATCTGCATGTCAGAGGGTGGGAAATAAATACGACAGAAATTCAGAGGCCTTGTACATCAGTGAAATTTCTAGGGTTCCAGTGCTGTGGGGCATGTCAAGATAGGCCTTCTAAGGGGAAAGACAAGATAGTTGCCACATCTGGCCCCTCCTACAACCAAGAAGGAGGCACAATGCCTAGTGGGCTGCTTTGGTTTTTGGACGCCACTTATTCCTCACTTGAGTGTTTTACTCCAACCCATTTGCTAAGTGACCCAAAAAGCATAGTTTTGAGTGGGGCTCAGAATAGGAGAATACTCTGTAATAGGTCCAGGCTTCCAGGCAAACTTTCTGCCACTTGGGCCATAAGATCCAGCAGTTCCAATGGCATTTGACATGTCACTTGTAATAGGGGGGTTGTTTGGAGCCTTTGGCAGGCCCCTACAGATGAATCACAGCAATGGCCCCTTAGGTTGTTGGAGCAAAGCACTACCATCCTCTGCAAAAAAACCTACTCTCCTTTTGAGACTAGCTCTTGGCCTGCTGCAGGGCCTTAACAGAGACTTTATGGGTCACCAAGTTTCCACATAACCTGTCCTGCCTGTCACGAACTGGGTGTTATCTGACCTCGCAGCACAGTTGCGCCACACCATCAAGCAGAGGGGATATATAGGAAATGGTGCCAGAGTAGGCCTTTAAGGTACAAGTAAGTTATTTGAATAAGTGGCCCAAATGCCCACAGTCCTCACTCTTGTTACACTAACTCCTCTCTCCCAGACTGTGCTTTTGGCTTCATGAGAAGTTCCCTAAGATCATTTGACAGAGGAAGAGAAGACTTGAGCCTGGTTTATAGATGTTTATGCCAGAAAATGGATATCTGTACACAGTCCCTTCCTGGGACATCCCTGACAGACAGATATGAAGGGAGATCATCCCAATGAACCTTAATGTTCACTTTGCTTGGATAAAGAATGGGAAAAAATGTTTTGCATGAGAATGCTCATCAAGGGGTGACCTCAACACAGGACTATTTTAATTAAGTGAATAAAATGTCTTGTGTGGATACCAGTCAGCTTCTTTCCCCAGATACTCCTGTTACTGCCCAAAGAGTTAATGAACAAAGGGTGATGGTGGCAGAGATGAAGAGAATGCTTGGAATCAGTAGTATGAACTTCTACTCACTAAAGCCAACCTGATTAAAGCCATTGCTGAGTGCTCAGATTGCCAGCAGCAAAGACCAATATTGAGTCTGGGATATGACAATATGGCATTATTTCCCAGGGTGCTCAACCAGTAACCTGGTGGCACGTTGATTACATTGGACCACATCCATCATGGAAGGGCAGCATTTTGCTCTTATTGGAATAGATGCTCTGGATATGAATTTGCCTTCCCTGCAAGCAAAGTTTCTGCCATATGTGGACTTAAGATGCCTTACCCACCATCATGCTATTCCATAGAGCATTGCTTCTGATTAAGGAACTTCACAGAAAGTAACATGTAGCAATGGGCCCCTGCTCATAGAATTTACAGGCCTTTCCATGTGTCCACCATTCTGAAGCAGGTGGCTTAATAAAATGGTGAAATGGCCCTTTGAAGACTCAGGTACAATGCAAGTGGTGGCAGTACTTTGCTGGACCACAGCAGGGTTCTTCAGAAGGCTGTATATGCTCTGTATCAGATCCATTATGCGGTGCTATTTCTCTGAAAGCCAGGATTCATAGGTCCAGGCATCAGAGGTGGAGATGGGAGTGGAACTACCCACCATATCCCTCTAGTGACTCACTAGTAAAATTTTTGCTTCCTGTTGCAATGACCATATGCTCTGCTGGCCTTTAGGTCTTAGATCCAAAGGAAGGAATGCTTCCACAAGGAGACACAACAGTCATTCCATCAAAGTCAAGGTTAAGATTGCCTCCAGGTCATTTTGGGTATCTCCTGTTTCTGAACCAAAAAGCAAGGAAGGGAATTACTGTGCTGGTTGGGTTAATGGACTCTGATCGCCAAGGGCCGATTGGACTACTACTTCACAACAAAGATAAAGATTATGTCTGAAATACAAGAAATATTTTAATGTATCTATTAGTATTAAGATGCCACGTGATTACAGTCAGTGGAAGAGTATGACACCTAATCCTGGCAGGACCACTAATAGTGCCAGACCCTTCTGAAATGAAAGTCTGGGTCACCTGACTAGGCTCAGTACCATTTTATATGTTTTCAGAAGACAGAGGAATCCAGAGTTGGTAATAGAAGAAGATAGTCATAAAAAAAAAGTGGCCAGGGTCACCTGGGTGGTTCAGTCGGCTAAGTTTCCACTTAGGCTCAAGTCATGATCTTAACCATTCCTGAGTTCAAGCCCCATATTGGGCTCTGTGCTGACAGCTGGGAGCCTGAAGCCTGTTTCAGATTCTGTGTCTCCCTCTCTCTATCTGCCCCTCCCCTGCTTGTGTTTTGTCTCTCTCAAAAATAAACATTAAAAAAGTTTTTTTAAGTGACCAAATAACTAATTACAGAAATCAGGACTGCAATTGTCATGAGTATTTCCTACTTACTTTATTATGAATATTTGTGTGAATATGAATACATAGTTTTATGTCTTTGTTTTCTTCCCTCTCTTATTCCTTATCATGTAACATAAG
Organism: Panthera uncia; assembly: GCF_023721935.1. Classification (NCBI taxonomy): domain Eukaryota; kingdom Metazoa; phylum Chordata; class Mammalia; order Carnivora; family Felidae; genus Panthera; species Panthera uncia. Next base: position 32,788,264 of record NW_026057578.1, on the reverse strand, counting down.
ATGCATTGACTTTATTTTGTAAAGTTTATTTATTTTGAGAGAGGGAGAGCACACATGTGAGTGGGGGGAGAGGCAGAGATTCCCAAGCAGGGTCCACACTGTCAGCACAGAGCCTGAAGCAGGGCTTGAACCATGAACTGTGAGTTCATGACCTGAGCTGAAACCAAGAGTCAGATGCTTAACCAACTGAGCCACCCAGGCATCTCAAAATGTACTGACTTGATATCATAATATTCAAATATTGTTAATTTTAAATTATTGTATTTAAGTCTTGGGGGTATCAAGAAGAAGAGTAAACATCACTCAAAAATTTTATCTCCTTTTGTAGAGAAAGAGTTAGAATGTTTTCAGTTGTATTCAGGATAGTTGTATCATGTTAAGTGGAATTATGACTTTGTTATTATCTATTTGGAGATTAAGTATCATTTAAGGAGATGCATATGGGTATCCAGTTATAAAGTGTGGACTTGTGATGGTTAATTTTATTTGTCAACTTTACCAGGCTGTGATGTGCTAAGATTTTTGTCAAACATTACTCTGGGTATGACTGTGAAGGTTCTTTTGGAATTGATATTTGGACCTGTATATTGTCCTCCCTAATGTGGGTGCTCTCATCCAATCAATTGGAGACCCTACAAGAATAAAAAGGAGGGCATAAGAAGATGAGATTTTTCCTGCCTGATTACTTGAGCTGGAACATTAGTATTGGTCTTTTCCTGCCTTCAGACCCAAACTGAAACAAAAACTCTTGAGTGTGGAGCCTGTCAGCTTTCGGACTGGAACTTATACCATTGGCTCTCTTATTCTAAGACCTTCAGACTTGGGCTGGAACTAAATCTATATCTTTGGCTCTCTTGTGTTTCCACCTTGCCAGCTGCAGATCTTAGGACTTCTCAGTCTCCATAACTGCATGAGCCAATTTCTTATAATAAATCTTTCCTTAAAATAAAATCATACATAACTATAGTAATATATTAGTTATATATGTGTGTGTACACACACACATCTTTCCTATTGGTTCTGTTTCTCTAGAACAGAGAAGCAGACTATTTCTCTAATATGCTATTATCACCTTCATTACACAGATGAGTCTTAGAAAATTTAAGTACCTTAAGCCATACTAGAACTAGTAATTGGCCATGATGAAATATAGCCAGGTTTGTCTGCCTCTAATGTCCATGTTCCTATCCCCTGTGCTGTACTTGAATTCTGCTTATGAACCAGTGAAGATGAATCAAAAACCAAAAGAACCACCTCCCATATCTCTTGCTGATGCTTCATTGCCTGTTTCTGAATTGTGTTTTAATTACTGTTGCTGTGTAACAATTATCCCAAATTTCAGCAGCATAAAATGGCAATTGCTTTATTTTGCTAACAATTTTATGGTTCATGGATTTAGAAACGTCTTGACTAGGCTACTCTTTCATAGGATCTCGTGTAATTGAATTTAGTTGTCTCCTAGGGATGCAGTCATCTCAAAGCTCAACTGGATTGAACATTTAAGATGGCTCAGTAATATGACTGGCAATTGACTTTGGCTACTGGCTTTGTGCTTGGCTAGACAGACTATCAACCAGGACACCTGCCTCTGTCATTTCCAACATGGTAATATCAGAGTAGTGAGCAGGCACCCAGTAAGAACTGGGTGGAGCCAGAGGGTCTTCTTTGGCCTACTTACAAACTATATAGAGTTACTTCCACTGTAGCCTATTGGTTACAAATGCATCACTGAGGTAGAGCCATACTCAAGGAGAGGAAATAAAGACCCCTCCTTTTGACAGAAGTGTCAAAGAATTTGTAGCCATGTTTTTAAAACATAAGGCTTTATTATCCTAGGATCTAGGTATCTCTAGAGATGATGTAAGGAAAGAAAGTGGGCTTTGAAATAAGGTCATAATTTGAACTTCTTCCATCACTTATTATCTGTATTAACTTGGAAAAATTATTTAAAGTCTCTGGTCAGTGACCTCCTCTGCAAAAGGAGAAGATTGATACCTATTTCGGAACTGAAGATAGTACATATGCCTTGTATTCAATTAATGTTACAATAGTGTTTTCACACCTCCTTCACTTCACTCACTGGTTTCTGTAATTTATTTATGCATAATTTAAAGATACATTAGGATTTGATTGGCAATTTGATTTTTCCTTAAGAAACAGTGCAAGTACCACAAACTCAATCTATGTAGTAAGCCAAAAAGAAAATTCACTGTGGCCCAGTGAATAGGCATGGCTAAGTCATGGTAGTATTATTTAATATCTCTTTTCTTTCTCTCATGTCCCTGCTCCATAATGTCAGGAAAACACTTACAAGATATTTAACTAAAATGCAGTCTCAACTTTTCAGGTTAGATAAGATCCCTAGATGTTCTATTCTGACGAAACTTACTTTTGCCTGAGTTTGAGTTACTGATCAAAAGTTTCATTGCATTGGGACCAGGAGGAGCCTATTATTTAGAATTCTCTCTCTCTCTCTCTCTCTCTCTCTCTCTCTCTCTCTCACACACACACACACACACACACACACACACAGGTTTAAGCAAATGAACAAATCTAATTTGGAGAGCAAAAGCATGTAGAAGACAAAAGTCAGGGTCTCACGTGGAGTAACCAAAATTCCCCATGTGGAAGTCATTTAAACTTACATTTTTCACATGGCAGGGAAGAAAACATTCTTCTGCCATGGAGTTTCATAAAGCATGTCAGGCTTCTTTTTGCACTAGGCTTTTACACATCTGTCAATTGGAGAAGTTAACCTCTCTGCTGTTTTGATGAGAGAAAGATAAAAATCGAAGTCCTGGTGATTTTATAGGAGTGCTGGCTGCTTGTGTCTTTGGCTATCTCTTCCACTTCTTTGGTGTGAAGACATCTCCAACTGAAAACAGATGTGGTCCCCTTAGCATGGCCTGCTGAACACCACATTGCTTGTAGAGCTCTGGGGTTCACAAGGTACCCTCATGTAGCTGGCCATTACCCAGAGGCAGTTTTTTTGCCCAGCAGCAAATATGGATAGACACCTGATGAGTTTTCAAGACAGCTTCACAACCAGGTGTCTAACTCAGTAGACAACAGATAATCACACTTGATCCTCAGAGATTGTATGTCCTCTACCTCGCCCTCCATCCTCACTGCCCTTTAAAGTATAGTCATATTTCTGTAGTGTGGACTCCTGTTTTCCACCCTTTTTTTGTAAGGGATAGGTATCTGCATAGTCTAAATTTCAAGGTTTTAGTTAGCTGTTCTTTAGTTTAACGAACAATAACTGTTTAGAAACTTTCTCAGAGTGTGCCTTGGAGTATTTTCTATGGCAAATGGAATTCTGCCTTGAAAACTGGAAAGCAGTTTTCTTCTTTCCATGTGGGGAGGGCATAGAGGAGTTGCCAATGGAACAGCACATTTAAGCAAGCAAGTTTTTAGAATAACTTAGGACTTATTCAGTTTCCATTAAGAATATCTAATTATAAGTAATTACCCTGTACTAATTTAACTCCATCCTCTTGAACTTTATTAGAGCAACAAACTTAACCACATGCATTTCGTTAAATAGACCCTTGCACTATGGAGGAAAAAAAAGTTAAGATTGATATGACTTGCATGGGAAAGAAGGGGATTAACAATAATTGAGTATTTTCTGCAGTATCCTCTCCCATTCCATTAGAGGTGAAATATAAGTAGGTGTCTTAAAAATGAGTTCATAGTAAAGAATTTAAGGAGATTAACTCAGTTTTAATAGATGGACCTGCCCTATTTAAAAAATTAATGCCAGAAATAGGCAAACAATTTGTTTTAGTATTAGACTAAACTTTAAATGTGTTAGAAATTAAATTATTAAGGTCTAATGTTGACAACAGACTGAAATAATAAGAATTGATATTAATTTTCTTTTTCAGTATCCTAGAAGTATTTGAAGAGGTAAAGTGTTTTTTTTTCTGAATATGAAAAATGAACTACATACTTTTAGAGTGGCTATTCTTCAAACCACATTTAGCACATTTAGAAAAAAAGCAAAGGGCTTCATTGTTTTTCTGCATATAAAAGTAATACACTTGTAATATAAAAATCCACGTGGAACAAAATGTATAAAGAAAATATAGAAATCACCAATAAACTTATCATACAGATTACACAGCTATTAACCTATGGATATATTTCTTTGCAGATTTTTTTATGTGAGGACTATCTTTATGTAATCGTTATTAAAGCATAGCATGATACAGAAAGTGAACACATAAGCATTTTTGAAACTAGAGACAGAACAGTTTTGAACTCCAGCATTTCTCCCATAACTACCTTTCTCTACCAAAGGTAAATTTTCCAATTCCTAACACCACTGAGAAGTTTTTCCTGTTTCTGAATATTATATGGATGGAATCACACATTATGTATTCTTTCATGTTGGCTAATGTAGAAGATTATGCTCATAAGATATACTCATAGTGTTACTTCTCATTGTAATTTGTTTCTTCTCATTGATATATATTTGCATTATATAATGTGCCACAGTTTTTTTAACCATTTTGTCATTGGACTGTTTCGTGTTTAGGGCCATGAAAGTTTAGTGCATGCTTTATGCAGAGCTTAGGAACCTGTATCTGTTTGTTATATACTGAGGAGAATTGCTAGCTGGATTCTAGGAGTGTGTATATATATATATATTTTTTTTTAATAAACACTGACAATGAGTTTCCAAAATTACTATAATAATTTACACTTTCCCTGGCAGGACATGAGAGTCCCAGTTTCTCTACTTCCTTGCCAACACTTGGTATCAAAGAATTGTTTTTAAACAGAAATGAAATAATTCTTTATATGTACCTTGGTAGCCTGAATTTCATATCTAACCATATATGTTGGATGTATTTCCATGTCAGTAAACAAAGAGATCATCATCATTTGAAATTGCTGTTTGATCATCTTTCATACTGTATATCTAAATATGTGTAATCCCTTATTGATGAATCTTTCTACAGAATTTTCATTTTTCATCTTATGAACAAAGTTGATTATGTAATTCTTTGTATGCATAGCTCATAATTCAATATAATTCTTGTCAACAAATTAAATCCCTTGTTTGGTACTCTGTATTCTTCATCACATTCAAGTGCCCCAAATCCAGCATAGCTTATTTTATTTCTGTTCCTTCTTGGTTGCAGATGAGGTCTGCTAGTGAAAATCATGACAGAAAAGTTGATTTCACAAAATATTCAGAGTTATATCACATAGGCTCTCAAACTCTTCTATTTGGCAATACTTTATCCCCTCTACACACTGATTATTTTAAATCTTCAGCCTCCTTGAACCATCAAATCTTTCCCCACTTCCCTCCAGACTCTCAGCAGATGACTGAACCTCACAGTTCATAGAGAATACAATAGCCATCAGAAGGTAATCCCTCCAACCTCCACTGCCAGCGAGAAACTTACACACACACACACACACACACACACACTCTCTCTCTCTCTCTCTCTCTCTCTCTCTCTCTCTCTCTCCTGGCCTGTCTTTGCTTCTCTGAAAATAAAGAAGGTGCTCTCCCACACTGTTCCACTTCTCTATTGAAGGTCAGTTCTAGCAGCCAAACTTTGAATCTCATTACCCCATCTCTTTTTTGGCCACTCCTCTTCTCCCTCTCCTTTACTGTGTCTGCTGGCCAGACTCCAAGTGTATTAATGTATCCGGAGCCTTATTAATTCCCTTCATCTTGAATTTTCCTTTTTCTTCTCCTTTGCTTCTCTACTCTTTTCCCTCCCTGTCTCTCATGCTCTCTTCTCTTCACTTCTCTAAGGTTTCCTTCACTTTTCTGTTCCCATGTTTTCCTTAGGTTTTCTAAGTGTTACCTCTTTAAGCATCTTCCAGATTCACACAACCAAACTAGTCTTCTTTTCTTAGCTTTAGACTCTTAGAAAAATGGCTCTTGTCAACTGGTATTGATGTCTCAGAAACAGTACAAAATTGATACATCTGAAATAGAACCATTGCTATCCCCCTCCACTAACACCTGTCTTCCTATCCCAGTAAATGGCATACCGTCACCTAGGGGTAATTTAAAATCATTAAGGTGATCTAGGATTGCTGCCTTTCCTTTACTGACAGAGTCAAATTTCTTATCAAGCCCTTTGTATAATGATCCAAAAATATATCTCAAATCTACATTCTTCTTGTAATCTCAACAGCTGTCTCCTACCCAAACCACAATTACCCCCAATAAATGTAGGTACCATGAGGGCTGAAGCCTTAACTGCTTTATTCATAATTTTGCCCCAGTGCTTGGCACAGTGCCTGACAATAAATAGTCCACAACGTGTATCTAATCACCCTCGTCTCTTGCTTGGACTTCTAATGCTACTTATCAAATGATATGAGGTTAAAAATAATTTATTTTTGAAAGTTCTTCCTGACCTCTAAAGTAGATCAGATACCTATTCATAAATGCTTACAGCACCATGTATAAATGTGTTTCTTTTCTAAAGTGTTCCAGTTATAATTTATATTATTTTCTGTAACAACATTAAATTTGATAGGGGAAGAGAACTTTTGTTTTTGCTCTCCATTCTGCCCACATACTTTGCATATTAGTGAATGAAGGAGAACTAAAGAACTTCCAAGAAGTGGTTTTCTACATTGAAAGGTATACCCTTGGGGCATTTGGGTGGCTCAGTTGGTTGAGGCTCCAACTTTGGCTCAGGTCATGATCTCATGGTTCATGATTTTGAGCCCCGCATCAGGCTCTGGGCAGACAGGTTGGTGCCTGGAGCCTGCTTCAGATTGCATGTCTCCTTCTCTGTCTGCCCCTCCACTGTTTGCACTGTCTCTCTCTAAAATAAATAATCATTAAAAAGTTTTGAAAAAAAAGAAAGGTATACCCTTATTAAGATTGTTATGCATGTTTTCAATTTCCCCTATTTGAACTCATTTATATTTTCTCTTTTCAGTTAAACAGAATTCTCAGTTCTTACTTTCATCTACCATAGACTTGTATTTCTTTTAAATATTTGCAAGTGTAAATATTGTGTGTAATTGTTTTACTTCGTATATTTTAATTACTCATGATTTTGTTTTTTTTTTTCTGTTTTAAGGCTACATGTGTTTATTTTTCTACTGGTATATGGTCTTTGCCTTAGCAATTTATAAGATCTCTTCAAAAGTAGTAAAATTAATCTCTTCTCCACAACATATATGTTTTATTTTTCTCAACCTGTCATCTGTGTTTATTATTCTTTTGCAGTTGCATATTTTTTAATTCATTAAGCAGGTATTTATTGAATGACCATTTGTCTGGAAACCAATCAAGTTATGGGAACAAAGCAATAATCAAAACAGATGAAAATTACTGCCTTCCTGGAGTTTACATTGCATTTATGAGGATGGGTGGGTAAATAAACATTTAGTGATATAAAATAAGTAATATAAGTAGAACATTGGGTGGTTATAAGTATTATTAACATAAGTAAACCAGGAAAAGATTTTAAAAGGGTCAACAGGTAGGAGTCACAATTTTAGAGAGGATTACTCAAAATTTCTTTGAGAAAATGAGCTCTGATTAAAGTCCTAAAGAAGGTATGGGAACCTTGTGGATACCTGTAGAAACAGATTCAAGGTAAAAGGAACATCAAGGCAAAGGTCTAAAGGCAAGAGCACATATGGAAAGTTTAAGGAACAGGTAAAGGGCCAATAGAGATGAAAAAGATTTTAAAGAAACAATGTAAGAGAATATGAGGTCTAAGTGGCAACGGGTTGGAGGGAAAATCTCAGCATACAGGGCTTTGCTGGCTATTCTACGAACTTTAGTGTCTACCTGGAATGAGATAAGATTTTTGAGTAGAGATGAGATATGATCTATGTTTTAACTGTAAAACCCCAATTGCTTTTTTGAGAAGAGCTTTTGGGGGGCTAACATCCAAAGCAACGAGGCTGGTTAGAAAACTGCAATAATTTTCGCCAGAGATGAGGGTGGATTGGACTAATTTGTTGTAACACCAGTGTGTTCACAATGAAGGTGGTGATAGTGGTCAGATTATGTGTATATTTTGAAGGTAAAGTCACTACTATTTGCAGATGAGCTGTATTATGGACTATTGAAGTAAGTGAGAAGTTTAGATTATTAACAATTTTAGTTTAGTTTGGGGTCTGAGAAACGAGATGGAGTTGTCAATAAGTGAGATGAGGGAAGATGTGACTAGATAGGTTTCAGTAGGGGAGATCAAGAGTCCTAATCTTGTACCTAAGTTTGAGATTACTCTTAGATTTCTAGGTGGAGCTATTGAGTAGGTTGTTGGATTTGTGGTTCTTTTGTCCTGGACAGATAGGAATTTAGATGTCTTTAGTATATAGATATCATTTAGTCTAATGGCAGTAAATCTAACACCAAGACAGTGGTCATAAATAGGAAAGAGAAAATGTTCAAGGACCGAATCACAAAAGATTCCAAATGTCAAAGGCCAGGTTAGATAAAGAAAACCTAAAAAGGATCTGCCAATGAGAGACTGGAGTCTCAGAACACAAGTTAAGAAAGTGACTCCAGTATCAATGAATGATCAACTGATGTGATGCTGAAAAGTAAAATGAGGATAGAGGGTAAAATATGACAGAGCTAAGAGAGTTTCATTTCAGTGGAACGGCAGAAAACCTGCTTGGGTGGTTTGATGAAAGAGAAGAGAGAAATTGGAGACTTTTGAGTATAGACAATTTTTTTGAGGAACTTTGTTGTTAGGGGAAATAGGAAAATAAAGAAGTGCACTCAAAGGATGTTTGTATCTTAAAATGGGAGAAATGAGCATTTTGTGTTGGTAGAAAAGAGCTGGTAACAGGATAATTTGATCATGCTTAAATAAGAGAAAAGCATTTGAGTAGGGCACATAAGATAGAATCTAGTGCACAAGTAGAAGTTTTGGCCTTTGTTAGGAGTATGGATAGTTTGTCCTGAGATGGAAGAGATGGGAGAAGGCATGGGTGCAAGTGTAGGTGGAGGACAGATATTGTGGAACTTCTCTATTCAGAATGCTCTGTTTTTCTCTGTTCAGTAACAGGTAAAATTGTCATCTAGGAAAGTTGATCAGTATTAAAAATTAGAGGAGAAAAAAAAGATGGCATGAAATAGTCTTCTAGGGAATTGAGAGTGAAATTGGAATTGGAAAAGATTTCAGTGTACCATTCACTCACATATACTTCTGGGACTGGTCTCTTCCTCCTTAATAGTCCTAGAATTATGATTTTAAAACAGCAATCAGTTTCTACCACTTTTATGCTAAGGAAATGTTCTTTTGGATCCTAATTAACTGCAGTTAACTACAGGGTAAAACTCAGACTCCTTCACATGTTGAACAGTGTCCCCTGATTGGCCTCAAGCTTACCTTCACAGACTCATCTCTGACCACTCCCATGATTCCACACAGTGTAAGTTTCAGGTGAACCTAATTTCTCAGCTTTGTCCTAACACCATAGACACATTTGTAACTCTTTGTCTTTGCCTGGTTAGTTCCCTTTCCTGGAATGCCTTTTCCCCCTTTTTTATACTTAATTGAATGTAGCTCATGCTCCACCCATCCCCATTTATTCCCAAGGTAGAGCTGGTTATTTTCTTTTCTATGTGCCCCTTAACCTTTGAGCTTGGCTTAGTACTTGGTTTTGCCATAGCACATTATTGCTTAATATGTCTGTCTCCCACCCAGGACCAGATGTTTTTCAAGTGTACAGATGATATCTTAGTAATTATTTTATCCTCCCAGTCTCTAGAGTACTAAATATTCATGAACAAATTCATTTTTCAGTATTTAATATTATATTATCAATTAATTCCAGTTTCTTAGAAATCAATAAAGTCTTAAGCTTTGCCTAGACAGTGAAAAATGCATAGGAATAAACATGGTGTAATTACTGTGTACATGTATATGCAATTGTTATGCAAATTTTGGCTTTCATTTTATAAGCTCCTCTTTTCCTCAGAACTTCACAATTTCTGTGTTTTTAATTTAACCACAAAAAAAATCCCCTAGCATTAAATTTTGACAGTAATGTTAGATACCAAGTTATAATTAGATGAAGAATATGTAATCCATATTGGATACAGTTCAGCATTTCTCTCAAATTGGAATGTTAAATGGAAAATCAAGTAAATAAAGAAATTGGCCTAAACTTGTGGAATATTAAGCTTCAAAGATGTTGTTTTTATTGTAATTTAGTTCATTCCTAGTTTGAGTTCCTGTACTTATCTTTGTGTCTCTAATTAAGCTTACTCCTGTCTCATAATGAGCATTAAAAGTAATTTAAAAAAATAATCAAATACATTATTCTGAGAACAAAAGATACCCAGCAAGAACACATGATTAATAAATTCACTCTTTTCAATACTGTTTTCTCAGAAGTGAATTTTTCTTTTTACTGTCTAGTAGGGGAAAAGAACAAACTATCTTGAGAGAAAGTTTAAGGTTGAAAGTTTAAGGAGAAGAATCATGTGGCCAAATGAAGTCAGTTACAGTTGATCAGCAACAGAAAAGAGGTATAGGAAGTATATTTGGATAGGAGGGGTTAAGACCTGCCTATAGCAAATGTTGAAGACATTTTTTTTGTTGTTATTACTATGGAACAAAGCATCTCAAGCCTTAGTGGCTTAAAATAATACTTGATTAATATCCTTCAGATTTCCGAGGGCTAACTGGGTTCAGTTGGACAGTTCTTTCATAGAGTCTCTTATGCAGTGCAGTCAGCACGGACTGCATTCATCTGAAGGTTCAACTGGACTAGGTACTAAGAATGTCTGGCAGTTGTAGGTCAATCAGGATTTCAGCTAAAACTAACCTGTCACTAGGGGTGTCAGACACCTCTCCATGTAGTTTGGGATTCTGTCAGCAAGACATGGGCTCTGAGAGGAAATGTATCAATAGCAAGCATTCTAAGAGACCCAGGGGGAGGCCACGAAGCTTCTTATGACCTAACCTTGAAGGCCAAGAAATTACTCTGTCATATTCTGTTGGTCAAGCAAGTCACTAAGGCCAACCCAAATTCAACTGGAGGGAAGAAGACTCTACCTTTGATAAGGGAGGGACAAGGCCACACTGCAGAACATGAAGCATGGGACACAGTGCTGCAGTGACTTGTGGAAAAGATTAAACTACCACAAAGGCCACAGAGAAATGTTTCAAAGCAATAGGATAAGAGGTCCACATTCACTGCTGCCATTATTCTTGTCCTAACATGTCACTCCTACATTTAAACCTGTAAATATCTTTTTATTATATTTAGACTGACTCAGTTCCAGATCTCTTCTCTAGCCTTGCTTCTATCTACTGCCCTCTCCACACCAGGAATCTCCTTCCAGCTTCTTAACTTTACCATGCTTGTTGTTGCTTAAGAATTTGCCCAGACGCTCTTCTCTTAGACTGAAACACTCTCCCTACCTTCTTTTCCTTGTCATTTATTGCTTATAAAGTAGATCTTATTTTGAATGTCATTAGGCCTGTAAAGTATACCTTCTTTGTGTTTTCATAATATCCTTAGCAAAGTATATTTCACACAGAAGTCTAATAGCCTAGTTTCTTAGTACTTTCTTCAAAAAACACTGTGAGACCCATAAATTTTCCTTCTTGCCCTAAGTTCCTTTAAAATATCCTTCACTGTTACTGTATATTATAACAAACTATATACTATTTATTGGAATATTATAGCTTCCATTGTCTTTTACTATATATGTCCACAAATGTATCTAATGGACATTTATAGAATACTTCATCACTAGCAGCATAATACACATCAAATTCTTCTCAAGCTCACATGAAACATTTTATAAGATATACCACGTTCTGAGCCATAAAACACACCTCAATTAATTTAAAAGGATAGAAATCAAATAAATTATGTTCTCAGACCAGAGTGGAATTAAACTAGAAATAAATAACATAAAAATACTGAAAAGTCCTAAAATACCTGAAAATAAAATACTTCTAAATAACACATGGGTCAATTAAGTTGTCTGAAGAAATAATTATAATAAAATTAAATGAGGATACAGTTTATCAAAATTTGGAGGATACAGTCAAAGCAGTTCTAAGAGGGAAATGCATAGTACTGAAAATATATTAGAAAAGAAGAAAGATCTAAAATCAGTAAGTTTCCAATTTAGGAAACTAAAAAAAAAAAAAAAAAAAAGAACAAAAAGCAATATAAACTTAAAGCAAGCAGAAGAAAACAGAGAAGAAACATTAGAGTGGCATTCAATTAAATTGAAACCAGGAAAACAATAGAGAAATCAACAAAAGCAAAGATTTGTTCCTTTCACAGTTCAGTAATTGATGAACCTCTATCCAGGCTAACTATGAAAAAAATAAAGAAGACAGAAATTACTAATATCAGAAATGAAAAAGGGGCCATAACCACTGAATCCATGAATATAAAAAAGTTAATAAAAGATTATGAATGCCTATATGTCCACAAATTTGAAAACCTAGATAAAATGAACCAATTCCTTGAAAAACACTATCTGACAAAACTCAAAAAAGGGGAAACAATATGAATTGTCTCATATACATTAAAATTTTTGAATAGGTAATGACTTTCTAAAACAGAAATCACTAGGCTTAGATAAGTTCACTGGTGAATTCTACAAGACATTTAAGAAATTACACCACCTATCTGGCTCAGTCAGTTACTTGTCTGACTCTAGCTCAGGTGATGATTCCACAGTCCATGAGCTGAAGCCCTGCGTCAGGCTTTCTGCTGTCAGTGCAGAGCCTGCTTTGGATCCTCTCTCCCCCTCTCTCTCTCTGTCCTTCCCTCACTCATGCTCTCTCTTTCTCTCTCTCAAAAATAAATAAACATAAAAATTTTTTTAAAAAAAGAAATACACCAAAAATTCTGCAATATTTTCCAGAAAATAAAAGGAAAGAGAATATATTTCCTAACTCATTTGTGAGGTTAAACCAGACAAAGCACTAGAGGAAAGCAAAACACCAGTATCTGTCATGAACATGGATGCAAAAATTCTTAGCAAATATTGATGAACTGAACCCAACAATGTATTAATAGAATTATTTGCCATGACTAAGTGGGATTTATGTAAGTGATACAAGACTGATTCAATATTAGAAAATCAAGTAATATAATTTATCACATAAAGAGAATAAAGAAAAATCTATGATTCTATCAGTAGATGCAGAAAAGTGTTTTAAATAGTCCAGCACACATTCATGATAAAACTCTTAACAAACTAAGAATAGGGAAGAACATCTGGATCTTGATAAAAGCAACTTCATAAAACCATAAAACCCATAGTTAACATCATACGTACAGATGAGAAACTAGTTGCTTTATCTCTATGATGGTTAATTTTAGGTGTCAACTTGACTAACTACAAGGATCCCAGATTAAAAATTATTTCTGGGTATATCTGTGAGGGTGTTTCTGTGTGAGATTAGAATGTATTAATCTGCTCAGTAAAGCAGGTGGGCATCATCCAATCCAATGAGAGTCTGAATAGCAAACAAAAAAAAAATCAAGATCAATGTGAAAGGACCATTGCTACCCAACTTTATAACTTACTGTAAACATACAATAATCAATACAGTATGGCATTGGCCAAAGAATATAAAAGTAGTAAATGGAACAGAATGGAGACCTCAGAAATAGACCCCACAAATACAGTTAAGTGCCCTTTGACAAAGGATCAAGGGTGATTCTTTAAAGAAAGGACAGTCTTTTCAACAAATGGTACTGGAACACCTGGGCATTCATATTCAGAAATAAATGAATATAGACATAAAATTAACTCAAAATGGATCCTAGACCTAAGTGTAAAATGCAAAACCATAAAACCTCTAGAAAATAAAATAATATTAGTGTGACCTTGGGTTTTGGTGATGAGTTCTTAGATACAACACTAAAAGCCTGATCCATTAAAGAAAATATGATAAGGTGAACATCATTAAAGTCAAAAAACCTGGGGGGGGGGACTTGCCTTGTGAAAGACACCATTATGAGAATGAAGAGAGAAGCTACAGATTGGGAGACAGTAGTTGCAAAACACATATCCCATAAAAGAAATATCAAAAGATACAAATAACTCTTAAAATTCAGTAATAATAAAACAGACAACTCAGTGTAAAAATAAGCAAAAGATCTGAATGAACAACTCACTTAAAAATACATACAGAAAGCAAATAATATATGAAAAGATTCTCAGTGTCCTATGCCATTAGGACATTACAAATCGAAACAGCAATGAGATATTATTATTTATCTATTAGAATAGCTAAAATCCCCAAACTGTAGTAGCACCAAATTGCTGGCAAGGACATGGACTTTCAGGAACTCTCATCATTTCTTCTGGAAATGCAAAATGATACCGCCACTTAAAACAATATAGCACTAGTTTTACAAGCTAACCATAGTCTGCCCATACAATCAAGCAATTGTATTCCTAGGTATCTAACCCAAATTATTTGAAAAGTTCTGTAAACACAAAACCCTGCACATTGATGTTCACAGAAGCTTCATAATTGCCAAAACTTAGAAGCAACAAAGATGTCTTTCAGTGGGTGAATGGATAAATTCTGGTATATTCAAACAATTGAATATTACAAAGCACTAGAAAGAAATGAGCTATCAAGCCATTAAAAGACATGGAGGAAATTTAAGTGCACATTACTAAGAAAGAAACTGATCTTAAAAGGCTAAAATACTGTACGATTCTAACTGTATGGCATTGTGGAAAAGGCAAACTATGGAGACAGTAAAAAGAGCGGTTTCTAGGGGTTGGAGAAAGGGAGGGATGAACAGGCAGAACACAGAGGATTTTTAGAGCAGTGAAAATACTCTGTATAAAACTATAATGATGGATACATGTCATTATACATTTTTCAACATCCATAGAGTGTACAACACTAAGAGTTAACCCTAATGTAAACTACAGAGTTTGGGTGATAATAATGTGTGAATGTGAGTTTATCAACTATAACAAATGTATCACTCTGGTGGGGGATATTGATAATGGAGGAGGCTATCAATGTGTGAGGGCAGGGAGTACATGGGAACTCTGTATTTTCTGCTCAATTTTGTTGTAAATCTAAAACTTGCTCTAAAATATAAAGTCTATTTTCCAAAAAAAAAAAAAAAAATCAGTTCCTAATAAGAGTTTTTCCTCTTACATATGAACTTGACAGAATGAAGCCAAAATAATCTCAAGGAGAGTGGTGCCTGGGTGGCTCAATCAGTTAAGCATCCAACTCTTGATTTCAGCTCAGGTCATGATCCCAGGGTTGTGGGAATGAGCTCTGTTTCAGGCTCTGCACTGAGTGTGGAGCCTGCTTGGGTTTCTCTCTGTCTCCCCCTACCCCTCTCCCCGACTCACGCATTTTTTCTCTTTTTCTCAAATTAAAAAAAAAAAAATCTCAAAGAGTAAATAAGAGTGAATAAGAAAAATAAAGAATATTAATGAGTACTTTCCCCAGCAAACACTAAAACATATTCCTAGTAAATATCAACAAAATGGTGCTGTACAGACAGTTCTCAACTTATGATGATTCAACTTAACAATTTTTGGATTTTGCGGTGGTACAAAAGTGATACACATTCACTTTGTACCTTTGTCCTTTGCATTTTGATCTTTTCTTGGGCCAGTGATATATAGTATGATACTCTTTCATAATGCTGGGCAGTGTCAGTGAGCTGCAGCTTTCAGTCAGCCATGTGATCACAAGAGTAAACAACCGTCACACTTACAACCATTCCGTACCCATACAGCCATTCTGTCTTTCACTTACAGTATAGTATTCAGTACATTACATGATAGGCTTTATTATACGATAGGCTTTGTACTAGATGATTGTACACAACTGCAGACTAATGTAAGTGTTCTCAACACTCTGAAGTTTGCCTTAACTAAGCTATGATGTTCACTAGGTTAGGTGCATCAAATGCATTTTTGACTAATGATCTTTTCAATTTACAATGGGTTTATCGTGATGTAATCCCATTGTAAGTCAAGGAAGAATTGTTTTTGTGCAATCGTAAGCAGATCAACAAAGTCAAATACATACTCATAAAAAAGACCTGCAACATATACATGCATAATACAAAAAAAAATCACAAAGAACAAGTCACAAGGTAATGTATTATACAATAAATAATGGAAGAAAAAAAAAAACTCCTAAAAGTAACCCTCAAATTATACACCAAAATAATTTTTAGATGTCTGAATATTTTCTTTGAAAGGAACAAAAAGAGAAGTTTAAAGTACGAGAATAGAATATTCTCTTACCAAAGTAACCTACTTTAAGTAGTCTAGATAGAAGACATAAAGATGTGGAAAAATTTGTACATATAATATTGTGCATTTTGGTAACATGGGCAATAGGGGATAATTGGAAACAGTCTACATGTCTTATAATAGGAGAATGGTTAAATGTTGACACACCCACAGTATGTAATACTATGCAATCATTACAAATATAAATATGCATAACCGAGACAAGAGGATAATAAAACACAATTTAAAAATGGGCAGAAGACATGAACAGACATTTATCCAAACAAGACATACAGATGGCCAACAGGCACATGAAAAGATGCTCAACATCACTGATCATCAGGGAAATACAAATCAAAACTACAGCGAGAGATCACCTCACAGCTGTAAGAATGGCAAAAATCAACAACACAAGAAACAGCAAGTGTTGGCGAGGATGTGGAGAAAAAGGAATCCTCTTGCACTGTTGATGGGAATGCAAACTGGTGCAGCCACTTTGGAAAACAGTATGGAGGTTCTCAGAAAGTTAAAAATAGAATGACCCTACAATCCAGCAATTGCACTACTAGGTATGAACCCAAAGAATACAAAAATACTAATTCAGGGTTGCCTGGGTGGCTCAGTTCGTGTCTGACTCTTGATTTTGGCTCAGTCATGATCTTACAGGTTTTTGAGCTTGAGCTGAGCCCCACATTGGGCTCTGAGCTGATGGCAACAGTGTGGAGCTGGCTTGCGATTCTGTCTTTCCTCTTCTCTCTCTGCCCCTCCCCCTGCTTCTGCACATACGTGTTCATACTCTCTCTCAAACATTAAAACAAAAAACACTACTAACTCAAAGGGATACATGCACCCCAGTGTTTACAGCAGCATTATCAATAATAGCCAAATTATGAAAACAGCCCAAGGGTTCATCGACTGATGAATGGATAAAGAAGATGTGTACGTGAGTGCACGTGCGCACACACACACACACACACACACACACAAATGGAGTATTACTCAGCCATAGAAAAGAATGAATTCTTGCCATTCACGACAATGTCGATGGAGCTTACAGAGTATTAAACTAAGTGAAATAAGTCAGAGAAAGACAGATTGCACTATGATTGCACTAGTCTGTGGAATTTAAGAAACAAAACTAACAAGCAAAGGGGGGAAAAAGAGAGAGATGCAAACTAAGAAACAGACTTAACTACAGAGAACAGACTGATGATTACCAGAGGGGAGATGGGCAGGGGAGTGGGTTAAATAGGTGATGGGGATTAAGGGAGTACACTTCTTGTAATGAGCACCGGGTGTTGCATGGAAATGTTGAATCACCATATTGTACACCTGAAACTAATATAATGTTGTATGTTAACTAACTGGAATCTAAATAAAAACTTAAAATGCCTGTGTTTTGTTTCTTGTTGTGGAGGACACATAGTTCTGTTTGCTTCTTTTCTGTGTTTTCCAAATATTCAAGGAGGCATATGGATTATTTTTCCAGTCTAATCATAAAAACAAATATTTTAATTTTTAGGAGATAAATGAATGCTTAAACTATTTCAGTGGAAGAGAGAATAAATTAGAGAAAAATAATGTGCACATTAATATAGACTAGAATTTTGAGGGGCATCTGGGTGGCTCAGTCAGTTAAGCATCTAACTCTTGGTCTTGGCTTAGGTCGTGATCTCATAGTTGGTAGGATCAAGCCCTGTGTTAGGCTCTGCACTGACACCACAGAGCCTGCTTGGGGTTCTCTCTCTCTCTCTCTCTCTCTCTATCTGCCCCACAAAATAAATAAATAAACATTTAAAATATATATATAGAGAGAGGCTAGAATCTTGAGGCCGATTGGAATGGGGCCCAAGGATGATAAAGGAAATAAAATGTAACTTAAACATTCTCAGCCTGAGTAATTGAAAGGATACTGGCATCATAAATACACACAGACACACACACACATGTATTGTTTTATTTAAAATTTTTTTTAATGTTTATTTATTTTTGAAGGAGAGAGAGACAGAGGTGAGTGGGGGAGGGGCAGAGAGAGAGGGAGACACAGAATCCGAAGCAGGCTTCAGGCTCTGAGCTGTCAGCACAGAGCCCGATGTGGGGCTCAAACTCACAGACTGCGAGATCATGACCTGAGCCGAAGTCAGACGTATGTATTGTTTTATTTTAGAAGTAAGAAATAATTTAGGTGAGGATTGTTAACTATTTCAAATTTGAGGTTGTGATGTCAGTGGCATATTCACGTGAAATACTGCACAGGCCTTTACAGATTCTATTTAAAATTCCATTATTCATAATATATAATAAAATATTCTGTGATGTGATTTCAATAAAGAATTTAAAATATACTGTATTATATTTTCCTCATCAGGATATTACAGAAACCTTGACTATCATTTTAGGTCATGTTCACTGACTTGATTCAGGCTAACTAAAATCTCCCAATATTTTAGATATTTAAGAGCGAAATCTCCCTTGAACTCTTGCAAAAAAAAAAAAAAAAAAAAACAAACCCATGAAATCATTCCTCTGACCCCTGCCAGCATTTCAGATGTGCACCACAGAAGAAGCAATGCTTCACAGCAGTTTTAAGGTTTTGAAACCGTTTATAGAATTCAAAACACGAATGGAATATCAGTAACGTTTAGAAATGTGTTTCAGATTAAAATAGAAGTTTGAAAAGCCTCAAGTCAAGTTGAAATGAATGACTAGTGGTCTTTATTTTGAATGCAGAAAGAGGATCTGCTTCAGCTATTATCAGTGCAAGATACAAAGTTAAATTGTAGCCTTTCTTTTTTCCTAATTTAGCCTATCTTTTGATAACAGAAACAGTGCCTGTGGGATCTAATCCAAAATGGCAGCCATTAAGTAGCAAATCTAAGGGGAACAGAAATTCCTAAGAAAACGAGGAGCAGCTTCTGCCTTTGAAAAAATTGTCTCCAAGATCTCAATACGGTCCAGAGATTCCAATCAGAGGGTAGATGCAAATGAAAACAACTTATTTTTCCATGTAAAGTGAGGGGACTTTTTTTTTCTTAGAAAACCTTGTTTTGAATAATTTTATAGGTTTGGGATTTCTGAGAGATCTACAGGCAGACTGAATATTGCAGGAAATTGAGCAGAGGTTGTAATATGAGGTAGCACATCTGAACAGAAAAAATTTAAACTTGGATAATGGGATAAGCAAAACCTTGTGTCTTCAGATGGCAAAAGATTCTAATTTCTTAAACTGCAAGCTGGATTTAAAAGAGCACTCAAGAGCTCTCCTTCTGCCAATCACCTGAATCAAATTTAATGGAATTTTGTCACATTCATCAGTAATAAGCACTAAGTTTGGGCAAATATTCCAAAGGACCCACTTGAAAAGACATGTAGCCTAAGAACTGCTTATTAGCTATCCACATCCACAAAGCATAGCCTTAACATCTACTGCAATTGTTATTCAGTATTTTTATTCTAATCACTCAGGTAATAACAATAGTAATAACAACAATAATTATCTTTAGGGTCTGTCAGGTATTGCCAAATGCAATAGGATTATAAAGAAATGTAGGATTTAACTGCTGCTGTGTGTGCCTGTGTATGTAAATAAATGTCATGTGTAATAATATATATAACAAATGAAAGATACACTTACTATAACACTATACTTACTGTAACAAATGAAAGATACAATAATGATTTTAGAAACATTTGAACGAGAGTAAGTTCTATTTGAGAGAGGTGACAAGCTGAACACTGAAGAAGAAAGGGCATTTTTTTGACTTAACCTGGGAGGTGCGTGGTGGGAACAGCTGTAAAATCAATGTTTGGTAGCCATGTTGCACCAGTTTGATAAGAACAGTAACTTATTTAGGAAATGGTGAGAGATGCATCCTCAAGGTCAATTGAGATCACATTGCTAAAGAGTTTGGGAGATGCACTCTGAAGTTAAGACTTTTGAAGACCATAGAAAATTTTGTGACAACTTTACAATTTCAGCATGATAAAAGTGACTACTTCAATAGTTTTACACTTACAATTTTTCAGTTTGAAAATTCCAGTAATTAGTATTGCTAATTTTGCTCAGCCTATGTATTTGTATTAACATGACATGCAAATACGACTGAAGTAGAGTCTTCTTCCATCATATCTCAAACCAAGACCTACAAGTGTGGTCTGTGAAAAATCCTCCAGCAGAGAGGGGACTAACTAACTAGAGACTGAAAGGCAGCAAAGAAAGCTAATTATTAAAACTACATAACTTACTACAGTTCTACATTCAAGTTAGTACCTCAACTCTACATTCTAAAAATAAAACCAGAAAGGTTGTTCATTTTATATCATCCCCTATACTTCCCTTTTATAAGGTGTTAATACTTGTGCCCTGTTCATTTGTCTTATTAATTGCTGTACCCCAGCATTTTCTAGTGTCTGACATTTAACAAGCCCTTAGTCAATTTGTTGAAAGAATAAGAGCAACCCACACTAGACTTCGAGGCTGTGCTTTATGAATGTAGACAGCTCTTGTATTTTGAGTATTTTAGAGTATTTTTCAAAACATACTTGTATTTTCAAGGTAGTACCTAAGCAAGAATTTTGGTTCTAGGAGTCTGTAAGAGTCTGGGGAAAAGTCAAATGGTTTATAACAGTATTTGGATTCTGGATTTGGGCTATTTCTTCAATTTTCCAAACAGGGCTTAAGTTTATAAGAGAAGTCTTGGTAACTCTAGAGACATTATTGTAGGTGACCAGCTTGTATCGCTTAGATCTTTCAGTGTGCTTCAGCTAGTTTCCAGCTAACAGTATCTGTATCTCTGTGTGTGTAATCGTTTTTCTCTTCTGTAACCGTAAAGGTTGCTCTGTCTATGGAAGTGGCAGACCAGAAGTGCCAGGATATTAACATCCATTCTTGTTGTCAAGATCCCATGCAGTCATAAATCAATGACTAAAAGTGAATATGTAAACACTCTATTTACCTCACCTCTTGATGAAAGGGGAGAGTTTCCCTGCAGAGTATGCTGTTGTTACTACTCTGATAGGTAGCTTCATAACACATCTTTTATTCACTGCCTTCTCTTTTTTGTATCACTTCCCAACTCTCCTATTCATGTGTTACTGGACCTTCAAATTAAATGATTTTCACTCAGATGTTTGTCTGAAGATCTCCTTTGGAAACCCAAATTAATGCAGCAACAAATTGGGAAGCCCTTGGTCAAGTTTTCTCTCCCAGGCTAGTTTAGGAGATTCACAGCCAGATTATGAATGGGAAATGCAGTGACCACTGAAAACTCATGAAGCTTTGGATTCCACTTCTACCTTCTCTGCTATTTGGAATCGTTGTTTGGGTCTCTTCGTAATATAAATACATTAAGTCTCTTCTTTCATCAAATGAGGATTTTGATGAATTCCAGCTTACTGCTTCACAGAAAAAGCATTAAAACAAACATAAGAACAACAATCTTCATCTTAGATATCATGTGGAATTGTAATTTTGTGAAACTACATGGATATTTACTCTAACAATTATGAGGAATCTGCCACTTCCATGACCTGATGTACTTTTTTGCCCTCTCATTTTGCCATGGCTCCAAGTGGAAATGAGCATGGGGGAAGGATGATGAGCACCAATCTAAAACAGGATGTAAAACAGGAATCATAAAAAAAAAAAATAACTTGCAGTACTTAGGTCTGATTTTTAGAAATCAATCTTTCCCCACCCAGTAAGGACATAAGTATTAGTTTTTGTGGGGCTTTTTTTTCTGCTATTACAAAAACTTTGGATTTAGTGTCCAGACATTAGAGTCATTCAGAATAATGGCATTGGAGCACAACTTCTAATTCTTCGTCATGAAATCTTAAAGCATTAAGGTGGTTTAAAGCTTGTTCAGAAAGCTTGTTAACGTCTCCAAATCCTATTGAAATTACAGATTGGAAGTGTTCAAAATGGAACAAATGCATAGCATTGCAAAACAAAAAACAAAAAACAGGAGGAGGGACTAGAAATGAATCTCATATTGATGGAATCTGTTTTGATGATATTCAGACAGGACCAGAACAAGAGTTGTAGAAAAGAAAAGGAAAGGAGAGGAGGGGAGGGGAGGGAAGGGAAGGAAAAGGGAAGGAAAAGGAAAGGAAAGGAAAGAAACAAAAAAAGCACAGCCCATGGCAGAGGCCCATTCTCTTCTGAGAGAAGAGATATGCACACTTTGAGGTGCAGAGAATGGAATGCTTTAAGGGACAGTGTTCCCATGTATTGAATTTAAGGAAAAAAAATTATGATGTCATATTGGGTCAGGATTTGCTATTAGGCAAAAATGAATTTTCTGTACTTTTGAGTGATTGAAATATTCATTAAATTAGTGATTCAGGGGGCGCCTGGGTGGCTCAGTTGGTTAAGCGTCCGACTTCGGCTCGGGTCATGATCTCACGGTCCGTGAGTTCAAGCCCCGCGTCGGGCTCTGTGCTGACAGCTCAGAGCCTGGAGCCTGCTTCCGATTCTGTGTCTCCCTCTCTTTCTGACCCTCCCCCATTCATGCTCTGTCTCTCTCTCTGTCTCAAAAATAAATAAACATTAAAAAAAAATTAGTGATTCAGGGCACAGCCTCTTGAGCCAGACAACATGTGTCTGAATACCATCAGGTACTATGTGCAGGTTAGGTAACTTCTCTGTACCTCTGTTCCCTCATCTGGAAAATTAGGCTAATAATAACATCAATGACATGGAGTTCTGGTGCAGAATAAATACATTCAGATATGTAAAGCACAGAAAATAGTCCTTGGCAAATAAAAAAGCACCAAATTATGTTAGATTTCATTCTTATTGTCAGATTTATCTGAGCTCCACATTTTTAAACACAACTGACCTGGGGATACTTCTGCTTTTATGTCTGACAGGCATCTTGAACTGAACACATGCCCAAGGAAATTCATGTTGTCTCTTCAAACGTAGGTCAAATTTCAGTGTTCCCTCTCTGTGAATGAAATCCCCAGACTCCTCTTTCTACTAGTCAGCAGTCTGGGACTTATCTTCGGCAACTCCATCAAGCTTACCCCTATATCTAATATATCAGCAAGGTTACCTTCCAAATAGATCCCAAATCTTTCAATTTCTTTCCATTTCTACCACCTACACCCCACTTTAACCCATCTGCTTTCAGCTTCATCCCATTCAGAGGAGTAGAAGAAGTTATCTGACCTGCAAATCAGATTATACCACACTATCTTCTATAGTGTCTTTATTTGCTACCCCTTGCTCTCAGGGTTAAAATCCAAATCCTTAAGAAAACTTCAGACAATCTGATTCCTACGTATCCCTCCTACCTATACTCCAATGTGTAGACTAATGAACTATTACAGACTCCCTTGTATATCCATCATGTAGAACAAGAAACCGGAACCACATGACCCCACCTGGCTCTCCCTTCCAGGCTCTATACCCCTTCTTCTTCCCAAAGTTAACAACCACCCTTATTTAAGAGCAGAGCTTAGGTGTTTTTGTTTTTGTTTTTGTTTTTTTAACTTTTATAAATGGAAACCAAAGTACAAGTTCTTTTGTACTTAGATTTTTTAACTCAACATTATGTTTTGAGATTTATTCACTTCATTTCTATTTTATTGTAGAAATATACCACAGTTTTGGTATTTAACACTTGGTTGTTGACATTTTGTAGCTATTATCAATAATGTAGGTATGAACATGTCAATATCTGTCTTTTAGTGATTATATATACATTCCTGTTTTTTGTATCTGGCTAGAAGTGATATTGCCAGGTTGTAGGGTATACATATGTTCATATTTAATTAAGCACTGAAAAATAGTTTTGCAAGATGGCTGTGCAATTTTATACCCATGTTCAGTGGATCAAAGTCCAGTTACTTCATATCTACATTTTTATATTTTCTTTTTCATTTTACCATGCTGGTTGGTACATGTTAGATTTCATTCCCATTTATATTATGACTAATGGTGTTGAATAACTTTTCACATGTTTATTGACCATTTAGAAAATTTATTTTATTTCAAGGATTTTGCCCATTTTGTGCAACGTACTGCCTGTCTTTTTCTTACTGATTTATAGGAGTATTTCATATATTCTAGATCTAAACCTTTTTAAATTTTTTAATGTTTGTTTATTTTTGAGAGAGAGAGAGAGAGAGCGCGCATGAGTAGGGAAGGGGAGAGAGAGAGAGGAAGACACGGAATCCAAAGCAGGCTCCAGGCTCTGAGCTGTCATCACAGAACCTGACACGGGGCTTGAACCCACAAGCCATTGAGATCATGATCTGAGCTGAAGTCGGACACTTAACTGACTGAGCCACCCATGTGCCCCTACATCTAAACCTTTTATAAAATATATGCATTTATGGGGCACCTGGGTGGCTCAGTCGGTTGAGTGTCTGACTCTTGATTTCGGCTCTGGTCACCATCTCCTGGTCCGTAGGATGAGTCCTGTGCTGGGCTGCCTGCTGTCACCATGGGACTCTCTCTCCCTCCCTCTCCCTCTGCCCCCCTCCCATTTGTGTGCGCTCTTTCTCTCTCTCTCAAAATAAATAAAAAATATATATGCATTGAAGTATCATCTACATATCTGTAGCCTGCTTTTTGAATCTCTCAGTTCTGATTTAATAAATAGAAGATTTTTCTTTTCAATAGACTAAACTTTATCAGTGATTTCTTTTATGGTTAAGTGCTTTTTTGTCCCACTGAAGAAAATTTGCCTACACCAAAATCATGGACTCTTTCTCCTGTTTTCTTCTAAGAGTGTTACTATTTTTTACCTTTTATATTTACTTTTATAATCAATCTAGAATTGTTTTGTGTGTAGGACATGAGGTAGAAGTCAAGATTGATTTTTTTTTTCTCATCTGGATAGACTGTTGATCCAGCACCCTTCGTTGAAAAGAGCTTCTTTCCCAAGTGCACTGTAACACCATCTTTGACGTAATTGAGTGATTATATACATGTGGGTCCATTTCTGGATTCTGTTTTTTCCATCACTATTCTATTTTACTGTCTTGGTTGGAATTATCACACTGCCTTAATTACCATAGTAAAACAAGTGTAAATATCTGGTGCAGTAAATCCTTCGGCTTCACTGTTCTTCAGTATTAGTCTTACATATTCTAGTTCATTTTGTACATTTCCACATGAATTTTTGAGTCCGCTTTTTAATTTCCACCAAAAATCCAGATTTTTATCAGATTGTACTAAATTTCTAGATAATCTGGAGAGAACTGACATTTTTATGATACCAAATGACAAAATTTATCTGTAAATTCCTTCACTTATTTAGAGTTTCTTCAGTTTTTCTCAATAATATTTTATAGCTTTTAGTGCAGATTTTATATTCACCTTTCATTAGACTTATTCCTAGAAACTGATATTTTTTTGGTGCTGTTGTAAATGGTGTCCTTTAAAAATTCGTTTTCTATTTCTGTTGTTGGTATATAAATATAATTATTTCTCACATATTGGTCTTATATCCAGTGACCTTGATAAATTTGTTAATCTAATAATTTATAAATAATTTAATATTTGTATATGCATAAATATCTCTTTTATAAATAATATTTGTGTATTTCCTTTCCTATCTATCTATCTGTCTATCTACCTTATTTCATTGGATACTCCAAGTAGTATAAAGTTAGTAACATATAGTGGTGACAGTAGTAATCTTTGTCCCCTAACTTACAGAAAATGCTTTAAATATTTCATCTGTATCTTTTATCACATTAAGGAAATTGTGTTCCACTCTTAGATTTCAGGAAGCTATTTAAATTTGTGAATGAGTAGTTGAATTTTACAAATGCTTTTGCCATATTCCTAAAAATATTAAGTGATTTCCCTATTTTTTTTTTGTTAATTTGGCAACAAAATAGCATGATTTTTGAATGTTAACTACAGTTTGATAGGTGAATGCTGGACATCAGGTCCTGCATATCTACAACTGGATTTGAGATACTGATATTTGTATCTATGGTAATCTTGTCTAGCAATGTTTAGGAAAGATTGATCTGTAACTTTTTTTCTTGTAATGTCTTTGCCAGGTTTTAGTATCAAGATTACGCTGACATCTTAAAATGACTTGGGAAGTGTTTTTTCTTTTCTCTCAAAGTATTTGTAAAAGAGTGATATTATTTCTTCCTTAAATGTTTGGAAAAGTTTACCAGTCAATCCATCTGGACCTGGAGTTTCTTTTTATGAGGTTTGGGATAACAGAGTCTACTTCTTAAATATTTAATTATAGGCACATTCAGGGTTGTTTTCCCTTTTTTATTGTGTAAGTTTTAGTAATTTGTGTTCTTCAAGGAATTTTCCTACTTCATCTTGATTGTCATAAAATTATTTATATACTTTAATTATGTTTTTGTTGCCTAAAAGACCTGTAATGATGTCCCTCTTTTCAGTTCTGACATTAATAGTTTCTGTTACCTTTCTCACTCTCTCTCATCATCAGTCTTTTTAGAGGTTTATTAGTATTCTTCATCTTTCCAGACAAACAACTTTTGGATTCATTAGTTTTGTTTAGTATTTGGTTTTATGGATGTGTGTATATACACATATACATATAACAGATTTCTACTATTCCCTTAATCATCACCTTCTATTTTAATTTGTTGAGTTGTTTGTTGTTTTTGTCTTCAAGCTTTTGAAATATGAATTTTCTAATATATGCATTTCAAGCTTTGCTACATCTTAGCTACATCTTACATTTTGACACATCAACTAGAATTTCAATTCCACTGGATTCTGATACTCATGTAAAATACTCCCTCCTTATTTTCATATTATTCACCTTTTCCTCTATATTTTTGAACAAATTAATAATAACTTATGACCAAAAATCAAAGGAAAAACTAGAAACAAATCTAAGGAAGATTCAGAAATTAACCATTAACTGACAAGGATTTTAAAGTAAGTAAAATTAATAATTCAAGAAAGCATAAAATAGAAAATACAGAAAAAGAGCATAAACGACTTGTGAGTTATAATGAATAGTTCCTTCCCTCTTTTCTATTCCAATCATGACAATATAATTAGAGTCCTAGAAGGAGAGGAGAAAATATGACAGAGAACTATTTGAAGAGAAAATGCCTCCCCCCACCAAGAAAAAGAAAAGAGAAGAAAAATTACAACCAAAGATAGCAGTTTGCAGATTATTCCCTTACCATTTTTTGGTAAGACCTTTATTTAAGATTGAGTTGATTCCTATCCATTCACTCAAAGAAGTATACTTTTAAACATTTTTTTTTAATTTTTAAGTTTATTTATTTATTTTGAGAGAGAGACAGCATGAATCAGGGAGGGGCAGAGAGAGAGGGAGAGAGAGAATACCAAGCAGGATCCACTCTGCCAGCACAGAGCCAAACACGGGGTTTGAACCCATGAAACCATGAGGTCATGACCTGAGACAAAACCAAGAGTCAGATACTTAACCCACTGAGCCACTCAAGTGTCCCAAAGAAGCATACTTTTTGAATCAAGGTCCTGTGAAGTCATCTGACATCATCCACAAGTGTCACAAAAACTTTGACCTTTAAGGAATATATGATGGATTAGCTCCAAAATGAATACACAAAGGCAATTCAGAACATAGGGTGAGATTATAGAAGAATAGAGGTTTTCTTGGGTTGGGAAGAGGTAACGAATTGGAGGGAGGGATAATGGAATAGGAGTATACAATCATGTTTTCTGCTTCTAAAACTTGGATACATCTAGTATGAAAATAAATTAACTGGAACTTTCACTGTAGAATGAATTGGTACCTAGGTTCCAAAGCTGAAATAAGAGAGCCATTAAATATTTCACTTTCTAAAAAGATCCATGAATAATTGGTATTAGGCATGTTCGTTAGATCTTACTAAGAAGCAGCTGTATCTGCCCTGCTATCCCAGCTTTTACTCCAGTACCCTACCTTTTTGTTCCTTCTCCAATCTCCTTCTTCTTCACTGAAATCCACTTACTGAAGAAGGGAGGTAAAGGTGTTAGAGTTGCAAGGAGGTCAATGTTTATGCAAGAATAGCATTTTCTCGCCAAATTCCGTCAAAAACAAATAAGAGAGGGCTTTAGAAGGATCACTCTAGAAGTAGAGCACATCTTCATTAACTGGCCTCCCTCTCTTCAGATTGATTTCCTATACTGGTATATTCTGGTATTGCCATTAGAATGATTTATAGTGAAAAAATTCTAGGGAGAGTTTGGCATAAGTAACCTGGCAGTTTTCAGGGGGTATATAACACAAAGATGTGTGCCTGTGTCTCATTTTTAGATCTCTAAAAACCTAAAGTATTGTGTAGTTATCCATAAGCAGACAGATGAGGAATGATCATGTGTGTTGTGCTTGAGAAGAAGACTCCCTCCCAAGCCAACTCACACACCAGACCCCGGATGGCATAGAAAAGGATTTCTATAGTTCTTATGACTCTGTGTGAAAAATAAAAGGTGAGGGGCAAGGTATAAACCATAAGATTACCAAGGAAGCTACCAATGCAGCTAAGAGATACCCAATCTAATCTGTAGAGGTAGATACTGGCATTGATCGCCTGCAGAGGTGGAAAGTAAGGTGTGGCTACCCCTTTCTAGGTATATGTTGTCTTCTATTTCCCCTCCCACACCAGAGGGATTGTTCCAAGATGGAAGAGAGGGAAGAAGAATGAAAAGTTAGACTACTCTCTCCTTTACTCCAAAGTTCTGTATTGGAAAGAGAAGTGGTAACACAGATCACAGTATCTGTTCACTCTATCTCCACAAGCTCTATCATCCTGGAAGGGTAGAACGGATGTAAATAAAACATTAGACCAAAGTTTTAAATTAAATTAAGCTGACTTTTCAATTATTTATCTTGACCAGAAAGGTATAGGATATGTTCAAGGGGTTGATTAT
This sequence comes from Panthera uncia, assembly GCF_023721935.1. Lineage (NCBI taxonomy): Eukaryota > Metazoa > Chordata > Mammalia > Carnivora > Felidae > Panthera > Panthera uncia. The sequence continues at coordinate 32,759,171 of NW_026057578.1, read as the reverse complement.
TAGCATGCAGAGATTGGGAGAAAAAAATCATTTTAAATTTATGTCTCAATAAATTCAGAATTACCAATATGTCAGTTATACAAGCTTCTATGTGATGTTGCCTTTCTTCCTTGGTTAAGTATTTTTACTTGATATGTAAAGACTATTATAAAAGAGCTTGGCTAAGAAAATTTGCAATTTCTTGTGTCCTGAGTTCTCTAGTTTAGAGAGAGAGAGAGAGAGAGAGAGAGAGAGAGAGAGAGATATCCAGGCTTTAAAATTGTACTTAGTGGGAGGAATAGGGAAAATATATTTATTCCATTTTCCCAGAAGCTGAAGCCTGAATTTTTAGAAGCTGTAGAACCTAAAAGCCAGGTGTGCTATTTATTCTCCATTTGCCACTCCTGACAAATTATCTCTGCTGGTCTTCAGCACAGAAAATTGTCCTCTACAAATTACAACACCTGTGCTTCCAAGCCCTCTGACTTCTCACTGGGTTTAGCTATGGAATGCATCTTTACAAGACTAGAAGTTCATAAGAGAAAGATATTAGGGTACATATCTTCCTTGCTTACTTACTCCCTGCCAGGCTACAATTCTAGCAGTGACTCCATTCACTACTCGTGGTCACCACACTTTCTGGGTACCAGTAGCCCCACTTACTCCTGCATAACAGAGTAATAAGTCTGGAGCTCATTCAGCCTCCTCACAGTTCCTGGTGCTTTCACATTCCTTGTTGGTCTCCTGAGTCCTACCCAGACCTCTGAGTTAGGTTCATCACAAGACTCTGTTCAAATAGTATGTTTTCTGCTGGGAACCTGGTTGATCTACTGAGAGACTGATATTTTTTTCCCTTTGCTTCTCTTTGGGGCAATTGAAGGTAATGTCCAGCAGCTCAAGTTGTTGTTGGTTGCATGCAAACAGGAAGTGAAGAAAAGCAGAGTAGTTAATATCTCCCAACAGATCTTCACTGTATAACATGTCTCGGCCTCTTTCCTCAGGGTTCAGCTCGTTCCCATGTGATCACTGAATAATGTAGTGATGTGAAAATCACGTGGATCATGGGAGAAATATTAGTAAACCAATCCCAGCTAAACCTTGAGGAAGCCATGCTCAGATTATCTTACTGGAATGTATATATTCCATTAAAGAGCTAAATTCTTTCCTTTTGTCAAAACTCTACGGATACTCCAATGAATTCCTCTATACATTCTTCCCTTTTCCTGATAAGAATGTGCTACTGTTCCTTCCCTTGATAAAACTTACTTTAAAAGCCATTTTACAGACTTGTCACTCTCCCAGTTCTCTCTGCTGTGGAATTCATTTGGTCACCAACATTTCCTATTCTCCTGTAAAATTTATTCTCTTTTTTTCCCCAGAGATGGAGCCACTTTGTTGAATAAGGCAGTGGACAATTTATAAAGAGATTTTAATGTGTACGTTGGCTCTAGTTCATATAAATAGTCTGCTGAAAATATGCAATATGTGTGCAGCTGATTTTCATCTTAGGTAACGATGGGATTTTCCTCTTAGGTAACGATAGGAACTGAACCATAGTGCCAGATAAAAGAGCAAGACTGGTGCTAAGAACTTTGGCCAAACCAGTGAAACTAGTGAAATCGCCATTCATTTGGAATCTGTGTGTACAACCTCAGTTCAAATAGAGGACACTGGAGAGGTATCAACGGAACGTATAGTGAGAGTGAACCATTGCCACACAAACACTGGGTTTCAAAAGGATACTCTGATCCTAATTCTGTCAAAGAAGAACATATAAAAGTAAGTTTGGTACCATATGATTTCACTTATATGTGGAATCTAAATAACAAAACAAATGAATAAAAAAAAAAAAAAGCAGAAACAGACCTGCAAATACAGAGAACAAACTGATGGTTGCCAGAGAAGAGGGGGGTGGGATTTGGGCAAAATGGGTGAAGGAGAGTGGGAGATACCAGCTTCCAGTTACACAATGAATAAGTCACAGGAAGAAAAGGTACAGCATAGGGAATATAATCAATGATATTGTAGTAGTGTCGTACAGTAACAGATGGTAGTAGCTACACTTGTGGTGAGGACAGCATAACATATAGGCTTCACTAGGGGCACCTGGGTGGCCCAGTCAGTTGAGCGTCTGACTTCAGCTCAGGTCACGATCTCACGGTTTGTGGGTTCAAGCCCCACACTGGGCTTTGCACTGACAACGTGGAGCCTGCTTCAGATTCTGTCTCCCTTTCTCATTGCCCCTCCCTGGCTCATATTCTCTCTCTCTCAAACATTAATAAAACATTTAAAAAAAAACACACAAAAAAACCCCATATAGAGTTCACTGTGTTGTACACTTGAAACTAATGTAACATTGTGTGTCAGCTACACTTCGGTAAAAAAAAAATGCAGACATGATTTAAGAAAAAAAAGTTTGAATGTTGGGAGAAAAAACAGAAAGACCAAAAAGCCTTGGATTTCTTTTTCAGTTATGCTACCTGACAAATTAGATCCTGGCTGAGTCTCTTAACCTTTCAATCTCAGATCCTTCCCCTTAAAAGTGCTCTTTACTTATACCCATTGCAACTTTTTGTTTAAAAATTCCTTAATTTTTAGTCCAGAATCATCTTAACTTCAGTCCAGAAGATAGAGTGACATTGTCTGTATCATAACTTTGCATTTTACAGACTTTTGAGATTTCTTATATCTATGCAATATGAGAAATCCACAATATTATCCATCCATTTGTGTCCTTTGGCAAACATCAGTGCAATAATAAATTTTCAAATAACATGATGGAGTGCTTAGTGGATAAAGAGATATATAAGAAAAAAGTCATCACTTCTGAAAGCTTAGAGTGTTCTGTTCATCATAAGCTTTTAAATATAAATTAAAGTGATAGACAAACAAGTAAGTACATAAGGAAATATGACAAATGAGTAGAACTATTAACGGTTTGAGCCTGCTGTTGCTCAGGAAGAATTCCTAGGAAATGCAGCCTAATCTCAAGTAGAGAAAGAAAATGAGGGTATCTCCGGCCTGTGGGACATCTGAAGAATTTAAGGAGGGCAATTTAGAGGCCATAAGCACCTTCACTGAAGCTGAAAAGAAACACTGGGGGGCCGTGCAGAGCTGGCAGTGATACAGTTCCACAAAGAGCATGGGAATGGAAGCCAGAGCCAGTTGTGGACATGGATCCTTCAGCAACTAACCCTGTGATTATATTACTTCACTTAGTCACTCTGGACATTGGTTTCTCCTTTTTTTTTTTTTTTTTGAAGGGAAGGGACACTGAGTTAGGTAGATTTTAAAATCTCTTTGAGGTCTGGAAATGTATTATTCAATGCCATTCTCCAGTGACCAATAGGGAGGCAATTAAGAGTTTTGAATTGGGAAGTAGTAAGATGAAAACAGCATTCCAAGCAAGTAAATCTTGTCTTATTCTGCTGCACGTGTGAACATGGAGAGCAGGGGACAGAGGAGCTATGTTTCAGGGCTCAACAATTCTTACAACCATATTTATCATCTTAGCCAATGATGAAGAGAAAATAAAAATGTTTCCTCTGAGGTCACTTCCCATAACATTTTGAAGGAGCAAACACAAAAGTAACCCTGCTTCTTTCACTTTTTTTTTTTAATTTGCCATTTGGTTTTTAAATGAGGGCCTATATTGAAGCCCTACTAACACACAAATGTATTTGACACAGTTTGTTCCTATAGATGGCAAATGAAATATGAATGTATTTCATCAGAATGCCTCATCAAATGCAGCCCTCAAGCACTGAAAATAAAAACATACTTTTATTTACATTTAAAAGCTGATGACAAACATAATACTCTAAGCTTTCAGAAGTGATAACTTTTTCTCCTATATCTCTATATCCACTAATCCCTTAGTGAAAATCTGAAGCTGACAAGGAAGCTTCAAGGAGGGTCCAATCTAAGTAAATGGAACATTAAGGTTTGATGCAAAGATAGTAGTTTAGCCACTTCTTGTCCTGGAAAATCTTTCTCTTTCTGACAACTCCATCAATTTTTCTTTTATTTCTAACACTTTTAATTTTTCCCAGAATAGTTAACTGCCTGATTCAGATACAGAATGGACTGGAAGAATACATCCTAGGATATCAGAATCCTATGTCTAAGAGAGTCACATCATGGGATTCCTTGATTCTTTGTTGCTCAATTTTTTTTTTCTATAAGACTGACATAATAGATCTCCATGTGGGATGACCATGAGACTACAGATAGAATTTGAAACTTCCTTCTACGGATATTTTCATGAAATAAACTGCCACCAAATTCTATGCTGGTTTTAATTCTTAGTTTTGTTTTTACACTCTTGTTACTTCATTTTTGAAATCCCTAACTCTAGGAAAACAGAAGTTATAAATGTAATGTCAGGCTACTTCATAAATAAAAGCTCTTACCTGACTTCCCTTTCCACAGAGAAATGGGGTAAAGAGTCACTATGGCTGCAGGGATCAAGGTGTTTCTTCTTTCTATCAGGGCTGAACCCTCCTTTGTGTGCTTCTGCTATGCCAGCCCAACAGGGCCACCAGACCTGCCTCCCTTTATGTTCAGGCTCAAGCACTTGTGATTCTGAGCCAATTGCAGGGAAGGCCCAATCCTAACATCAGATATGGTTTGGGTCAGTCTTGCCATTCAAGATTTGCTAACCCATATTCCTGGAATGATCCTTGGAAAGCATTTTTCTAGTCCATGTGGTTCCCACCTTGGTTTCTTTGCTTTGATGCTTCAGTGCTACATCAGAAATATAGACATGATATGAACAGTGTCACTGAGGTGTGGCCTTTCTCTTCATCTTCCTCTCAGGTCAGGTGAGATTCCTCTCTCCATCCTCCCACCCAAGGCTGTAATTTTCCTCCTAAATTGTTGATTAGTAGGGATTCAGTGGCTTATGTGCTTAGCTATCTCCCCACTTCGGCTGTCCTTCCTTACTGAACAGGCCAGCTTTTCAGCAGTTCATGTCAGGTCTAATTTTATATATTCTTCTTATGAAATAAGAATTGGAGGTGGCTGACACATGGAAGTGCTTTCCCCCCTAGAACTTCTCCTGAATCTCTCCTGCTCTGCTACTGAGGTCCCAACCAGTGGCCCCACAGAGGTGACCATTTCCCTATATAGTCACTAACAGGTTATTTTCTCTCTTCCTTACAAATACTTTTCTCATTTTCTAACTCCCCAATAATCAACCATTTGTGACTACAGAAACACTTTGTGGATGTGGTTCAATAACTACAATGTTCTCTAGTAATCTTTTGAGAGAAAATAAGTAAAACTGCATGTTTGAATGGAGTAGGTATTGAATTAAATAATTTTGCATCAAATAGGGTCTGTCAATACAGCCCAGCTGGTTAATAAAGAACTCCTTAAAGACATAGCAGCTTTAATCCTGATACCATAAATTTGATCCTAAGGTCCTGATTTGAGACCTGAATCAAAATGCACTATCAGCAGACACCTGGATATTCACTTACAAAAAAAATGAACTTGGACTCTTACCTTACACCATATACAAAAATTAATCCAAAATACATTAGCAACCTATAAATAAGACCAAAGTCATAAAAGTCTTAGAGGTAAAAAAGGGTAAGTATTCATGACCTTGGATTTGGCAATGAATTCTTACCTATGATTCCAAAAAGAAAAATAAATAAATTGGACTTCATCAAAATTTAAAAGTTCTGTGCATCAAAGGATATTGTCAAGAAAGTGAAAACAGGATGAGAGAAAATATTTGCAAGTTATATACTTGAAAAACACTTCATATCTAGAATAAAATCAATAACTCCTACAACTCAACAAAAAAACAACTCAAAAAATGAAGCAAGGGCTTGAATAAACATGTTTCCAAAGAAGATTTACAAATACCCAACAAGCATATGAGAAGATGCTCAACCTCATTACTCATCAGGGAAATACAAATGAAATCCACAATGAGATACCACTTCACACCCAGTAGGAAGGTTATACAAATTTGGGGGAAATAACAAGTGTTGGCAAAGGTGTAGAGAAATTGGGAACCTTGTACACTGATGGTGGGCTTCTGTGGAAAATGGTCCAGCTTCTGTGGAAAACATATTTGACAGTTCTTCAAAAAGTTAAATAGGGGTGTCTGGGTGGATCAGTCAGCTAAGTGTACGAATTCGGTTTAGGTCATGATCTCACAGTACGTGAGTTTGAGCCCTGTGTTGGGCTCTGTGCTAACAGCTCAGAGCCTGGAGCCTCCTTCGGATTCTATGTCTCCCTCTCTTCCTTCTCCTCCCCCACTCACATTCTCTCTCTCTCTCTCTCTCTCTCTCTCTCTCAAAAATAAATGAACATTACTTTTTAAAAAAAAGTTAAATATAGAATTACCATATAACCCAACAATTCCACTCCTAAGTATATATCTACAAGAATTGAAAACAGGGACTGAAACAGGTACCTGTGTGCCAATGTTGCAGCATTATTCAAGATAGCCAGAAGGTGGCTCCTGTGTTCATCAACAGATGAATGAGTAAACAAAAGTGGTATATCTATACAGGGAATATTATTCAGACATAAGAAGAACTGAAATCTCTGACACAGGCTACAACTTGGATGAACCATGCAAAGTTAAATAAGCCGGAAAAAAATTCATTTGCATGAACTATCTAGAATAGGCAAATTCATGGAGCCATAAAGTAGATTAAAGGTTACTAGAAGATGGAAAGAGGGGAAAATGGGGAGTCATGGCTTTAATGGGAGAGAGTTTCTGTTTGGGATGGTAGAAAAGCTTCAGATAGTGGCAATGTGCTTATACAACATTGTGAATATATATAATTAATGCCACCGAATGGCCTACTTTCAAATGCTTAGAATGGCATAAAACTGGCTTTTTAATATTATACATTATTATATCACAATAAAATCAAGAAGTAAAAACATTTACTCTCAACACAAACTCAGAGGTGTCCAGCAGCATTTCACTCAATATAGTTAGAACCCAAACACTAGTGTAGTAGTAAGCTGGGTATATGAGGAACTGGCAGAAGAGAAGATTCTAAAAATGATCTTGGGTTATTATTTAGCCCTGGTCTTCTGGAGTCCAGCTGGTATTTTGAGTTCTAGTGTTCATTCAACCCTAAAAAGATGGATTAAAGAAATAATACAGGAAAATTGGACACGGTCTCTCTTGGTTCTAAGCAAATTTATGTACTTTTTGTTTGCTTCAGTATTTGAGGAGTTGAAAGGGATGTTAAGTGTAGATATTCTGTTGAAATCTCAGCAGTGATGATGGTAATTTAGTTTCCTCTACACTGTATTATAGCCTCCTAACACTACACCATCTTGGCACATTACTGGAGGTCGAGGCTGAGATGCCAGTATAAATGCTTAGTTAATTAATTATAATCAGTGATACTACAGTGGATTCCATATGACACTAAAGTCTTTGGTAGAAAGTTGTGTGTAGTTCTTCACAGCACTTATAGATTAGTCTTCAAACAACATAGCCTGTGTTTGTGCCACAGGACCCCACTCCTGTGGTTCCCAACATTTCCAAAGGGGAAACTGTAGAGCAATAATGTAGCTAAAAGGCACTTGAACCAGTACATATGGTGGGTTCAGATATGATGGGTTCTTGCTTTTTCTGCACCGTCTCTTTTTCCAGAAATCTCACCTCAGGGAAGATAGGAAGAACATGTGAGGCCTTCCACCAGCTCATCTCAACCCCAAAGGTAAAAACTTCCCCATCGGAACAGGAGGCTTTCAGAAGGAATCACCCTTCTAGCTGCATCTTGGACATACTTCCTACTCCCTAGGCTTCAGTCTTCATTGTCCAGGAAATCATATGTTCATGCCCAAAGATGCTAGATACACGACAAGCAGACATGTTTGCATAATCTGCATTACCTTTCCCATAGTTCAATATAATTTCCCCAAATGTTTCATTTCTTTTATTTCAGAGACTGTGACAGTTAGGATTTTGAAGTACAAGCCTGCATCTGTAATCCATTTATGAACTCTCTCCAGTGCAATCGCAAAGAGAGAGGGAAAAAAAAAAGTTTGGGGGGAGGAATTATTTGGAGTAAAAAAAAAAAAAAAGGCATTGAAAAACAAGCAGAGGGGAGTAGGAGCACATCTGTTTTCGTAAGAAATCATGGAACCTGGCCCTTTTTCAGTGGGGTATTTTACTACCACATGGCTTTAATCCTACATCTGGGCCTGTTGTTTTATGAAATATTTCCCACAGATGATGTCAATTATAATTTTTGTCCCGGTCGTCAATTTACGGACTCTTGGAATAAGACAAAATGAAACAACCAGAAAAAGAACAACTTATGTGGTCTACTCTCTGACAAAATTATAGCTGTGTGATACACATCTAAAATCAATAACTCTGCTAATGATTAGCAGAACACATTGCTTGGTTTATGAGCAGAGATGAGGCCCACACTGTGCACATGTTTGGCACTGGATTGCATTTTTTGTTTGCTGTGTATTTACCAGCAGATGTTCAGCCGTTTATTTAATGCTTCTTCTCTGAGCCAGTAGTAGGCCCGTGTCTGTGCGACATTTATAAGTCATCTGCCAGCAATACAGGTGGAATGCTTTCATGGAGCCTTTTTTAGTTCCTTCTGCAGGGATGATCTATCAGAGAAATCAAGGATAATTCTTTATGGAGTTATATGGCTATTAAGATGTGGAGCTCTGATCTTGTGTGTAAAGTTGAAGAAATTTGGATTCCAGCATATGGAATCAGAATCGCTCTTCAGAATCACTTTGAAAGAGTCATTTGTGGCGTTCAACTTTAGCAGCTGGTCTGAGGGCGAAAGGTTTTGTGGAGAAACAAAGAAACTCCATTAGTTCTGAGTAGACCAAAAGTTTGGATAGAAATGGTTTCTCTCTTTACTTACAGGGACTCTTTCAATGCAAAAAGATAGACCAGGTCCTTTAAAAATTATTTCATGCTACAACATTTTGTAATTAATAAGAAGCCGGATAACTGAGTCCTTTAAAGTTCCTGGGAGGATGAAATTGAGTTGAGATTTTGCCTCTTTTGGGAGTAGCCAGTGCTCTAGCTATTGCAAGTTTTAAAATAAGAGGAAAAGAAGGAAAGAAGAAAGAGTTCCAGAATATTCTAAATCTTCATGATTTCGTGTGTGTGTGCTGCATTTTTATATACTTTTTTTATTTTTTTAATTTTATTTTGAGGGGGAGAGAGCGAGCAAGCACTAGCAGGAAAGGGCAGAGAGAGAGAGGGAGATAGAAATTACCAGGCAGGCTCTGCACTGTCAGCACAGAGCACGACATGGGGCTCAATCCCACCAATGGTGAGATCATGACCTGAGCCGAAATCAAGTGTTGGATACTTAACCAAGTGAGGCACCCAGGAGCCCCTTGATATAATATTTTTAATTTTAGAAATCCATTGTTTCATTTTAAAGTCCAAATATTGAGCATTTAATAGCATTTGATATTGATAGATGTGTTTAAAGACATAAATGATATTTCATTTCTTAACATGCTACCTGCAGTTCCTCATAAATTTTCCCTATTGACTAGGTTCTCCTTATTATCCCTGTTCTTCCAGGTGTTCTAGAAGTGAAGAAGCCTGAGACTGAGATTCAGGTGCATGTGATTCATTAAAGAAGCATCCTCAGGGAAAAAGGAGTGAAGGAAGCAGGTCAGGGAAGGGAACTGAGCAAAGACCCTAACGTGGAATCTGGCTTCAGTCTGATCCCACAGGGAGCTCTGGAGTATCAATTGTACCTCAGCGCTGGCCCCACTTGGGGCAAGGGAGCAGGGAAGTCATGCATATAATCTCCCCTGCAAAGGGGAGCTGAGCTCCTGCTCAGCTGAGGACAATCCTCTAGAGAAGAGGGGAGCCATGAGCCTTTAGCAGCTGATCTGGACAGCCATTAGAGGAACAGCACAGGACCTCTGAAGGGGATCGGCCACCCATTGTGTCCAATGACACAATGTGTTTTGTATGAGAGAAAAGACAGTCTAAAAACAATCCACTGAAAGAAACTTTGCCCTCAATGTCCAGATATGTAACCATTTGATAATATCGTGTTAAATTCCCAGGTTCTCCTCCTGTCTTCTTTCCAAGTATTTCTGCAGTGCTGACAACTCTGAGGTGACCTAGCCAGGTGTCAGACCCAGGAAACACAGAAGTGCCCAAGGCTCAAGAAGATGAGTCTGACGCCCCCCCCCCCCCCCGCCCCCAACAACTGCTCACTGCTCTTGAGCATTAAACTGTTCTGGCTTGTAGCATGTGTTCTCTTAAACTGTCCACGCTCCCTTGTCTAAAGCCAGGTTAGGGTTTGCTGTGTACCAGAGAAGGAGGGTGTGAATAATAGCCTCACATAACCCTCACAAAGATGGCACCAAGTGCAGCTCACTCTGAATTACCTGCTTGAAATGATTTCAAGGGAAGTGTGAGATGGACCCTTCTTTGCAAACTGTCTCATCCATACTGCTAGAATTTCCAACACTCCAGATTTCTTTCTATGATTTAAGGTTTTCTTGCCACAACAGCACTATTTTAAAATAGAAATGTGCTAGGCAGAATTGTAGCTGTGCACCAAAGTGGGCAGAGTGAAATAAACACTGTAGGAACCAGAGTTGGGGCACTAGTCTCAACTTCCATATTTCTCTACATGTTTATTATTTAAGCTTGGAAACTGAGATAATTATATTTTAAAAACTGAGCTTATTACAGCTAGTTTTATATAGTGATTGTGAGAATAAAATCTCTCTCCCCCCACTTATTTTATACTACCCAAATTAAAAACAAAAACCATTGTACTCTTTTTCTCCCCTCTCAGGCCACTCTCACTTATTCCTTCATTTAACATTTTGTATTTATCATCTCTTCTTCTAGTAGACATTTGACAAGTGCTGCATTAAGTGAGTAAATGGCTCATTCAAGTGTGAGAAACAGCTTCCAAGCAGATAATCAGAACATAATATAACAAAGCTACAACAGAGCTTGGTAGGGAATCCTGGACAAGTATAATGGGGAGCACTGCTAAGCAGAGGGCACTCACATTTGAGTGGGGTCTAGAAATATGAGTAGGACTTGCCAGGAAAGCAATAAAAAGGCAGAAAATGTATGTACAAAGGCTCAGAAACATACAAATGATAGAAAAGACTGCATACAATGAGGGGGAAGCAGGCGATGAAAGCAGCATAAGCTTAGGAAAAAATCATAATGCTCTTTTCAAGAGGCAAAAGCATACAAGATTTTCTTCTGAAGGAAACGGAACAATAAAGGCGTGTAAGTTGATTTGTTTTTTGGACAATGACTCTGATGTTTTTTCTAGAGTCAGCAGGGGTCAGCAAACTTGAAAAATAGCTTTATTGAACACAACCACACCCATCTGTTTATAGGTTGCTGTGCCTGCTTTCACAAAACAGCCTCAGAGTTGAATACTTATGACAAGAACCTATGGCTCACAAAGCTGAAAATATTTACTGTTTTGCCCTTTACAGAAAAAAAAAAAAGTTTGTGGACTTTAGAGGAAGTCTAAAGGAGAGTTAAGGAGGAAGGAGAGATCAGAGGAAGGAGATTAGAGGAAGGAGAGATTTGGTGCTTAGGGGAGATGCCCAATTTGGGAGATACTTCTGTGATGGAATTTTAAATCCCTGTTGACTGACTAGATGTGAGGAAGAGACGCCAAGTGTGACTTACAGATTTCAACTTGCACAATGACTTGGATAGTTGATAGTGACGGTAAATGCAGAAAAAGGAATAGATGAGAGGCAAGGAGGAAAATGGATAATAAGCACAATTTTGAACATGTTGAGAGTGAAGCGCTGATGCAAGACCTCAAGGCTGATCTTGAGTTGGCAGCTGGAAAAATGAGGAAGAGGAGAGACAGACTTGTTTCCTTTCTTCTGTGAGTACTCTGCCTGAGCAATGCTGTCCATTACTCTATAGTATTCTATACAAGATGTTTTTGTGACTTTGTTATACTATGTCATAATTATCTATTTGGAAGCTATCTATTTGGAAGCTCAAAGTTGACTATGAGCTAATTACTCACGGCACCTTATGCAGTGCTTGTCAAATGTCCACAGAAAGCATATTCTCCCATCTCCCTCTTCCATCTGTCATCTCACTGTGTATCTGCATCCATGTCCTCAGCTCTAATTACAGTAGCATCAGTGATTCACAAATATGTATCTCACACCAGACCTCATCTCTCTGACACCTGTCATTTTTTAAATTATTTTGTATTATTTTTAAAAATTTTAAATGTTTTTTGTTTTATATTAGAGAAGAGACAGAGAGACAGACAGACAGACAGAGCATGAGTAGGGGTGGGGTAGAGAGACAGACACAGAATCCAAAGCAGGCTCCAGGCTCTGAGCTGTCAGCACAGAGCCCAACGCAGGGCTCAAACTCATGAGCAGTGACATTATAAGCTAGCCAAAGTCAAATGCTTAACTGACTGAGCCATCTAGGCGCCCCTGACATTGGTCATTTTTTAATGGCCTAAGCCTTTTGAACACCTTCTCTTTTTCCATTAGAATTATTTTTCCTTTTGTCAATCCTGCCTTCCCAACGTAGGTAGAATTCCCAACCAGCGTTTCCCGGGTCGTCATGTTACTGGTTTATAGATACATCCTTCCTCATGGTATTTGAAGGTGCACAGGAATGTTGTAAGGTTGTGCAATTCTTCTGCTACACCAGGTGATTAACCAGCTATACTAGAGGTTCTGATGTCCAGCTTCTGGCTGTCTGGATATTAAACAATCGGGGGGGGGGCGGCGGTGGGGAACACGGGGGTTTTTCTGTGAAATTTCCCCTTGCTGGGTCTCTCTCAACTGTGGCATTCAGTTTTGGCTCCCTGCCTTCCAGAAATTCTGGCAACTGATTAAGCCCATCTAATAAGTGCCTTCTTTTTAACCTACTAAAGTGGTTTCTATTACCTAGAACTGAATCTTCATAGAGATAAGCCCCAGATTTCTTCTCCAGCCTTTTTAATACCACAGTTTATGTCACTCTTTGTGCTCCAACTATAGTCAACTTTTTATGGTTCCTCCAGCTTCCCATTCTGACTACCACAGGCCCTTTGCGCTTGTTTTTCCCTCTGTCTGGGATGCTTTATTCTCACCTCCCTCTCCCAAACCCAATGTATCGTTTTATTTCTGCTATTGTTATATTACTCACCTCAGTCATTACTTGTTCTAAAACTTGTCTGATCTCCCTGACTACATCACATTCCCCTGTGAATATCTTTAACATATTGATGTTACATATCTCATTTGTAATTTGCATTTACTCACATGGTTGTTGGATTAATGTTTTTCAGTCTTCTATACTGTTAGCTCCATGGAAGCAATGCTCACTAACTTATACCCAGAATTTAAAATAATACCTGGTACATATCATGAGTATTGGCTGTTTTGATAATTGGTAAAGATGTTTAAGCAGTTCAATCAATTGTCATTGCTCCAAGTTCCTTTGGAAAGCATTAAGGACCCCTTATTCTTATTTTATAAATAATATTATATATGTATGTATATATATTTTAAAAATAATATATTTTATAAATAATATATAAGTAAAATAAGCATATGTTATAGTAAGTCTATTGTTCAAATTTCAGCAGTTTAGAATTTAGCGTTTTTAGGCCTCCCAGAAATACGCCTGTTACTCTCATCTCTGGTCAAGATGATCAGTCTACAGGATTTGAAATCACAAGGAGTCAAGAAAGGTTTAAAAGTAGACGTCATCCTCCTCCAAGATTATGCTTTGGAAATTAGTAATATAATCAATAAATCTATTAATATTACATAAGATATATCTTGAGGTGGTATGCAGGATGAATTAAGAAGAGGTAACCAAGGCAATCTACTATGGCCTGAAGGAGGGGAAGGATGCAAATTTAAAAAAAAAAAAAGGCAATGATTGAAGTTTAGGCCGCTGGAGAATAGGAATGTTATTACCAGAATTGGAGAATAAACATAAGCATGAGGATAACATCTGTGTTTCACTTTTTAGGCTGTACTTGTTGCTTCTGTTTTTTATTTTTCAGAAGTAGAAAATGAGAATCAGAGAAGTCATAATTTGTCCAAGGGTGTAGAACATAAATGGTCAGAGCCAGCATACAGACTCAGTGCTCTGATCCTACATTCTGTGTCCTTTCCACTGCCCCATGTACCTTGGAGGAAGAAGGTGGTTCAGAGGGAAAGAAGTGGTATTGATTTGGACAAAAATATAAGGGATTTTGTTTTAGACATGATGAGTTTGAAGCAAGAAAACCTTAATATAAAAGCTTCAAGCAGGTTCTCTAAAATATTTATGAAATGTGTCATTTATAAAATATATTTGGAGGAAAGGCTCATGTGGGTTGATTCAATACTAAAGAAAAACTATTTTATTACAAATAATGACCCTCCAATCTATCTGCTTGGCCATCCCTAGTGACTAACCCTGAAGACATCTGCCTTTGGGTTATGTTACAGTCCTACTCTTAAACCCCTTAAAATAAAAATTAATAAGTGCCTTCCTGTCTTATTTCACAGAGTCCCATCTTGTATACTAAATCAGTTTCCAAGAATATCCTGAACATACTAAGCCTTGTGTACATCTTATGTCTTGAGTTCTGATACTGATATATTGGTCTGGAAGAGTCTATGCAGATGGAAAAGAATTTGTTTACTCCTCGAGAGTCAACACTAGAAGATCTAGTTCATCTTTCACTTTTCTACAAAGTATAATAACAAGTGTCCAAATAAGTGATCCAGGGTTGAAGCTGGAGAGATGTTCAAATTAATGAGATTTAGATCTGATCTATTTTTTTTAAAAGAAAAGTCTTTTTTTTTAAACAAATATAATGTTTATTTATTTTTGAGACAGAGAAAGAGAAAGAGCAAGAAGGAGGGAGGGTCAGAGAGAGGGAGACACAGAATCTGAAGCAGGTTCCAGGCTCCGAGCTGTCAGCACAGAGCCCGATGTGGGGCTCGAACTCACGAACTGTGAGATCATGACTTAAGCCGAAGTCAGATGCTTAACTGACTGAGCCACTCAGGTGCCCCAAGAAAGACTTTTCAATCAGATTTAGGACTGTCCCAAGAGACCAGATGGTGTACAGTTTGTATTTCACTGAAATTAGTAAATTTCAGCCCAGAACATTTAATTATACTTAAAAAAAATAGTGATAGGCTTAGTGGTAAAAGAAGATGATCCTGAATACTGTTTATAAAAAGTAATAATAATTATTATAAATTTTATTTAACTAATCTTTATTGTCATTAACAATATCTTTTAGAGCCAGACATAATTCCAGATGTAATAGCTAGAATTAGAGAAGTCTGTGATAACTTGTGTCTATTACAGGAGGAGATAAGGCAGAGTGAATCTTCTCAAGGGGCTTGCACACATCCTCTTATTAAGGGAGGGCCAGTTTGGGATTTGTCATTTGTCTTGAACTATTTACCAAATGCCTTGGAGTTGGCAAACCCCAAACCTAGTTTGGTTGAGTGTTTTTCTCTCAATTTTTAAACCCAAGTGATTCCTAGGGAAATTTAATCCATATGTTTCAGAATCGTTTACACTTAACTCATCAAAATGTTTTGTAAGGGCTATTTGATGTCCAAATGTCTTTTAAAGCCCAATTTTTTTTTTTATTTAGAAACAGGAAATTGTTCTTTGTTTTGTTTTTTGTTTTGTTTCTTTTGTAAGAGTAAACAACCTAGGAACACAGAAAGACTGAGACCAACTTCAAAATTTTTAACAGTTGGGCTTAAACAGATCCTGTACACATAGAACAGCATATTCTTAAAACCAATACTTTTAGCATAGCCTAGGTTGCTAGTACCCAGGATTCTTATTAGCTCACTAACACCAAATAAGTGTTTTCAATGATCAATGATTCTTCTAGGAAAATATAAAAAAAAAAAAAGAGGCTGTCTTTAGAAAACATAGAAAATATTGATACATTAATAACCACACAAGGAATTAAAATATAGTCAATTATTTCCTAATTAAAGCATAATGCCTTATTGGTTTTGTAGAAGAGTTCTCTAATAACTGAGCAAAACATGTACAAGTAATTTACAAAAGAACTATAAATGGCTAATATGGATATGAAAAACTATGCAACTGCACGAATACTTGGTAATAATTGTGTGCATATTTTTGATCACTGTCTGGATAAATATGAAGTATTTTATAATAATGATATGACTAGAAGTCAGTAAAGTCTTTATGAAAGGGAATTTGGCATGATTAAATTAAAAAATAATGTGCACACTCCTTGACCCATTCATAAGAAACATTTCCAAAAATACAAAAAAGAGTTTTCAAAAATATGCACTGCAGCATTGTTTAACACAGTGAAATGATGTATTTTTGTAATATGCTTGTCATAAAGACAGTGGAAGCAAAATTATTTAAGAGATCAAACCAGTAGAGGTCTAAAAAATGAGGAAGGCAGAAATTCTGGAAGGAATTTGTCACGGAAATGCTATCAGCAGAGATATTTATCATGTTTTGAGGGAAAATAATTCTCTCCATATAGAAGCTTGAAATTGCATCAACATCAGAAGAAGGAATACCACTCCCTACCGAGGGCCTGGGGAGGTCATTTGGCACATTATGATTCTAAACTGCAGTCTTCTGATTCCAAATGGGGCTCCTAAATGACTTGGTGATGGGGTGGTTCTTGTTTCCTAGATAGTGGCTCACACATTAGCAAAATGTCTTTTTTCCTCCTCTGAACCTCATGCAGACTCATCCCAGAAGAATGAATAATGAAAATTATTGTAGTATCTTCTAGAAGAGGCACTGCTTAACAGTTTCTGGGGATTGGGATGCTTGCACTTTCAGCCTCAGGCCACTTGCAAATGTAGTGGCAATGCTTTGGATCAAGGACTACTGAAGTTTCGGTAATATTTCCCTACCACCTAGATTTAAATACGGTTGAAAATCAATGTATTTATAGATCCTTTTCTGGGAACAGCAACTTGGGTGATGAATAAGAATAAGCTTCTTACCACCTAACATCCCACCTGGTGGTTTAAATCGTACCCACTGCATTTGATAAACTGGCAGGCATCCTGAGATGCTGAGGAAAGATCAGTTTCTTTAAAATAAAATAGCTCTTTTGATTTCTGTCAAGGAGGGTTGCCAGTCTGTCAGCATGGAATCATTACAAGTCAAGAGCGGGGGAGTGAAGTATAAAGTGGAGGTTAAGTGTTTTGGGTGATTTTTTTTTTATAAATTAAAAGAATTTTCCTTCTTAGAGGGAGTCCCTGTTGCTAACTGTGGTCCAGTCACACTGGCCCTGACCAGGCTAGGTTGGACCTCACTTAGAGCTGGAGGCAGTACACAGTAAGGGTTAAGAGTACTGAGTCGAAACCAGGCTTCTGGGGTTTCAGTGTCACTCCCTCACTCACTTGTGGGGCCAGGATGGTTACCTGGCTAAGCTTGTGTTTCCTCATTTGAAAAGAGGGGATGATGCTGATAGTAGGGGCAGTACCTCGTCCACAGAGACATGGTGAGGATTACAGGAGCTAATACACAGCACTTAGTGCCTGGCATGTTGTGGGGAGCTCAGATTAGTCATTGCCACAGTCAGCAGTGCCTTGCCTTGAGACTGTTGTATCTCACTCTCCATTAGATCATTCATGTCTTGCTCAAATGTCATCCTCATCCAGCCACTCCTAAGCACCTTTACCAAATAGCCCAACAAATCCTGTAAACCTCCTGTTCGCTGGACCAGTTTTCTTATTGCTATTATTGAGATATAACCTACATACGACATTCTATTAAAGTGTACATGATGCAATATTTGTAAATATTGTGAAACGATCACCACAATAAATCTAGTTAACATCCATCACCATACAGAGTGACAGAATTTCTTTTCGTGTGATGAGAGCTTTTAAGATCTACCCTCAGCAACTTTCAAATATACAATTACGGTATTATCAACTATAGCTGCCATATGGTACATTGTACCTTTTGTCTTTTTCCACCTATTTCACTCATTCCCCACCCCCTATCTTTGGCAACTACCCATCTGTTCTCTGTATTCACCAGCATGTTTTTGTTGTTGTTTTTTGTTTTTTTTAGATCCCACATATAAATGAGATCATATGATACTTCCTCGTCTGACTTATTTCACTTAGCATAATGCCTTTGAGGTCCATTATCTAGGTTGTCACAAATGGCAAGATTTCATTCTTCTTTATGGCTATATATATCTTTCTATGGCTGAATAATAAATAATATACATATATATCACATTTTATTTATCTATTCATCTGTTGACACTTAGGTTGTTTCTATCTCTTGGGTATTGTAAATAATGCTGCAGTGAACATGGGGGTTCAGATATTTTTTTCAAGTTAGTGTTTTCATTTTCTTTGGATAAATCCCAGAAATGGAACTGCTGAATCATATTGTATTTTTATTTTTAATTTTTTATGGAATTTCCATACTGTTTTCCATACTGGCTGTACCAATTTATATTCCTGTCTACTGAGCATGAGGGTTCTCTTTTTTCCACATCTTTGCCAGCACTTGTTACTTCTTTCTTTTAGATAATAGCTATTCTAAAAGATGTGAGGTGATATCTCGTGGTTTGGTTTTATTTTTAAATGTGTATTTATTTATTTATATTTGTGTGTATGTGTGCGTGTGTGAGAGAGAGAAAGAGAGACTGAGAGCAAGAGAGAGAGAGAGAGCATGCACAAGCGGGGTTGGGGTAGAGAGAGAAGGAGAGAGAGAATTGCAGGCAGGCTCTGAACTGTCAGGGAAGAGCCAGACGCAGGGCTCAATCTCATGGACCGTGAGATCATGACCTGAGCCGAAATCAACCTGACTGAGCCACCCAGGTGCCCCTGTGGTTTTGATTTACATTCATTGATGCTTCATAATGCTGAGCATCTTTCCACCTACCTGTGGGTCCCTAGCCCATCTTTTATAGCTTCATAACAATTGCCATTATCAGAAATTATACTGAGTGTTTACTTTGGGGAGAAGGGGGAGACCAATAATAAACTCTTGAAGATGGAATGTCTGCTTTTTTATTCCTAGCATCCAGAATCATACCTGGCACCTAACAGATGTTTAATAAATTGTCCCTAAGTAATGAACAAGTGAAAGAGTGGTCGATTCTTACTACAAAATACCCGTCAACAGTTAAAAGGAATGAAGTAGATTTATGTGTTCTCTTATAAAAAATGCTTCCGTGCCATATTTTAAGTATAAAAGAGCAAGTTTCATAAGAGTAAATATTAAGATTGTACCAATATGGTGTCACTGGGTATAAAGTACCAGAAGAATATAGTGTGCATGCCAGACACCTTTACTGTTCTGCTAAAATTGTAACTGTTTCATCTCATAAAAGAATTATTTTCTTTAAATCTAGTATTAAAATCACAACAATGTAGTGTTTATTGTAATTTGCATTCCACCCAACCCTTTTATAGGTATTTCCATCAGTGTTAATTCTCTCAAGAAGGTTGTATTTATGTGTGTTACCAATCCTTCCACATTCTTCCATATTTCTCTACCACAAAATGATCTTCCAGGTGGCTTGGCTGTCTATTTTCTCCTTTTATTTTTATATGGTAAAGCTTTAGCTATCTATATGCTAATAACAGCCTCCGTTAAAGTCCTAACACTTAGGATCTGGAAAATTTGACAAGTGGTTTTTCACTTATTTATTTGCTGCTGAGAACATGTTATATACCAAACAGTACATTTCTTGCCCTCAGAGATTCCCAGCCTAAGGCTTTTCACAGCTGACTTTTTATCAAAGTTTTCCAGCTGGTCAAAATTTACCATAACAGGGGCACATGGGTGGCTCAGTTGTTAAGCATCTGACTCTTGATTTTGGCTCAGGTCATGATCTCATGGTTCATGAGTTCAAGCCCCACATTGGGCTCTGCACTGACATTGCAGAGCCTGTTTGGGATTCTGTCTCCCTCTTTCTGCCCCTCCCCCGCTTATTCTCTATCTTTGTCTCAAAAAAATTTTTGGAAATCAAAAATAAATAAACCAAAATTTACCATAATAGTAGATATTTTAGATGATGCTTTAGATGATCAATCAGAAGTAATTAAGGAAGGTACCTGATTTTACAGAGGATGACAAAACAGGAAGAGGTTGTGACTTGTCCATAGCTGCACAGCTATTTAGACAAAGACCTGGAAGTCAATTCCAATCTTCAAGGAAAATTTACTTAATTGACTAAATCTGTGTTTAAAAAGAGGGCTAGTCAGAATTACTTTAAATATCCTGCATCAGTTATCTATTACCTCATTAACGAAGAATAAGTTACCACACAAAGCTCAGTGGTATGTATTGTTCACACACAGAACAACAGTACTGCTGATCTTGGCTGGGGGCACTCGTGTCTGGGGATCACTGGCTGTCAGCTAATCTAGGCTGGTTTTGGCTGAGGGGACTGAGATGACTCAGGTCTGCCCCTCATATCTCTCATCCTTAAGCAGATTTGCCTGGGTGATGACAGAGGCAAAAGAGAGAGAGAGAAAGCAATCCCAGCTTCACAAGTACTTTTCCAGACTCCTCTTGTGTCGTATTTGTGAACATTTCAGTGGTCAAATCAAGTTACATGGCTGCCACCAGATTTGTGTTGGGAGGGCCCTAAAAGTTTACATGACAAAAACATGATTATAAGGAGGGGTGAAGTCTTGGCCATTTTTGCAGTCTACTAAGATCCCTTCAAGTACTGGGATATTATGGACTGATATTTAACTGAATAATTTTGTTTTCTATTTTTAATTTGCACTGTGAGACACACACACCATAAGAAATTGGGCCAAGACATAGTTGTGTAAAATGAAAGTGAAAAACAAAACAAAACAAAACATTCCTCCATTTTTTTCCCAGCACTATTCTCAACCCTTGTGTTTTTGTACTTCAACTGTGAAGCATTCTTACCAAATTATGAGCGTGAACCTGTTTTTCTCCTAGGAAGCCCACTGTTTTGTTTGGTTTTGATTGTTGTTGTTCAATAATCAATGTGCTTGTCAGCAATCTATGAAATGATGTGTACCATTTGGTAGTTGAAGTTCCTAAGTGTTGTACTACCTTAATTACCTCTTACTCATTAATATATCGGAAAGAGAAGGAATGAAAAGGGGATGAGGCTCAGAAAACAGAAAAACAGACTCAACATGGGGTAAAAACCTGTGGGGAGCTGAATGATATAAAGTGGGCTTTATTTATTTTATAAATCCTACTGATTTTGCCAGTAAAGAATGAGGAAGCATACACATTCCTATACCTACAAATGCCCTTAAAAAAGATACCACGGCAAGCTTCCCGTTGTATCAGCCTTACCAACCAAGTAACTTGTTACACAATTAGTAGCTTTGATCTCATTAGACATGTGGGGGTGGGGGTGGGGCTAATGATACAGCTTTGCTACTTGGAATACCCTTCCCCCTTCTCTGTTTGGTCAACTCTTTTATGATCCATAGCAACTGTCTCATCTTACACTTCACAAAGCATATTCTGTTAGATAATAACTTTGTATATCATTAAGTAAATTTGAAACAAGCTGCAAACTATATCTACGTAGCACGTGGAGTTTCCTGGTGCCATTACCAAAGCAGAGATTCTGAAACGCCCTGCAATAGAAAATCCAATTTAGCCTTGTATGATTTACTTTCATAACTTTTTAAATCTATTTGACATGCATATGTTTTTCAAGGAGCAACTATTACAATGTTATCAGAAAGTATTTTTTTTTCCCATGGAATGCAGTGTGGAAAATGCTAAAAATCTAGTTTTTATTCTTTTTCACAGACATTCAGACTTTTTGAAGCATACTTTTCACTTAGAAATTCTGTGTTCTATAGACCTTTTCTTGCTGAAAATTAGTGGAAAAAGCTAAAATTCTATACATTAGGCAAGATCCTATCAATGAGCAAATTGCCCTGTGGCCAAGTTTATATTTAAGTCGGGAGAACTAGGTAAAAGTGGAGTTATCTGCCAGAATACTGAGTCTGGATGCCATTGAATTCCTTTGAGTGCCTTGGATTGTTAGAAAATGTTTAGGTATAGCCTAAAATTATACAATAAGCATTATTTATATAGGCACCACTATAGAGAACCTAGAGAGTATCTTTTAGTTTATTATGGCTCTGGTGGTTAAAAAAATATTAGCTTCATATAATTTGACATGTCTTCTTTTGTGAGGTGGAGTTTGTGTCCTCTTCGATTTAATCTGGGTGAGTCTGTAACTCACTGGTAACTGAGTGGAGCTATAAGTGACTATATGACTTGTGAGGCTTGATCACAAAGGTGATCCACCTTGAGCCTGCTTAGCTGGGATGCTCTCCTTTGGAGTCTTGAATGCCATGTAGGAAGTCTGACTGTCCTGAACTTACTGTGCTCTGAGGGAACCCAGACCACAGGGAGAGGTTATGTGATTTGATCCAACTGACATGCCAGATAACAGGCAGCATCTACTGCCAGATATGTGAGTGAAGTTGCCTCCAGAAGATTCCTACCCCAGTTCTTGAATCATTTCAAGCAATCTCGTGTTCTTAGCTAAAGTATCTGATATTATGGGGCAGAGAAAGCCATCTCCTCTGTGCTGTCTGAATTCCTAACCCACAGAATCCATGAGCATAATGAAATGATTATTTCACATCACTAAGTGATGGTGTGCTTTATTATCTAGCATGGTAACTGGAGCATTGGCCCCATAAATTAAGGTTTTTGACAATTTTACCAATATTAATAATTGCTACCTTATTGAATACTCACCATGAGCCAAATATTTTGCTATGTACTTTCCTTACTCTTCTAACTATAATTCCTGGGAATTAAGTTTTACTACCTCCTTAGCACTGATGAACACATTAAGGTTAAGGAGAAGTGAAGTAGCTTGTCCAATGCTCCTACTT
This sequence comes from Panthera uncia, assembly GCF_023721935.1. Classification (NCBI taxonomy): domain Eukaryota; kingdom Metazoa; phylum Chordata; class Mammalia; order Carnivora; family Felidae; genus Panthera; species Panthera uncia. Next base: position 32,736,314 of record NW_026057578.1, on the reverse strand, counting down.
GCAACTTAAACTTCATCACCAGGTGAGACCAACTGACAAGTCAAGAAGAGGATCTGGGGTGGGGTGGAAACAGGAATGGCGTCAGGGTGCATTGAGTCCTATGAACTTCACATGCTTCTCATTTCTCCAAAAATTGAAGATCCAACTAAAGGACTGAAATAGGACATAAAACCGCTGAGTTCTCATCCCTCCCCCCACCCCCAGTTGGCTAAAATCTTTCTTGCTTCCTCTTTCTTGATAGATTTGTTCTTTTTCTAATATTTGAATCCTTTGTAATTTAATTCCAAGAAATGCCATGGCATGCAATGTTATAGTACATGGCAGATTCCCTGTAACATTAGCTTTGCTTCTGGGGTATTAGATTACATCATGGCTGATTCATCCATATTTTGTGTGAATTTTTTAAGCTTATTTATTTATTTTGAAGGGAGAGGGAGGGAGAGAGAGAATGAGTGAGTGCAGGTAGGGGAGGGGCAAAGAGACAGAGAGAGAGGGAATGCCAAGCAGTTTTAGCACTGTCAGCACAGAGCCCAATGCATGGCTGGAACTCATGAACTGTGAGATCATGACCTGAACTGAAGTCAGACGCTCAATTGACTGAGCCACCCAGGCGCCCTTATTTTGTGTGAATTCTAAAATGGATTTCTGCTCTCTGGTGTCCTGGTGAAATTATAAAGATACTTTTGTTTAGCTATTACTATTGAAATGATAACCATGATTAAATAATGAGATAATTTGGTGTCCTGCTGAAATTCTCTTGCATTTCTTTGACCAGTTCTATAAACCTGTTCTCTCAGCTTTTGCTGCTTGCTCTTCAGATGACTGCTCATGGGCAAAGGAATTGCCTCACTGGTTTGGAAAACAGAAGTACTTGAGATGTTATTTACCCTCCAGAGTTCTCCAGGGTCTTAAGCTGTGTCTGAAATATCAAGCAGTTACTTGGCTTCTTCCCCTTCCCTGTCCTTTTCACCTCGATCTCTTTCTGGCTTCTCTTGGGAGCTCTTCATTAATAAATCACTTGGTTCAGGGACTGTTTCTGGGAGAATCTGACAGAGGATCATTGTGAAAGCCCAAACCATTGAAGAAAAATGTCACGTTGAGTCTGGCAAGGGGATCTGTCCCTGTCACCCAGCAGGTACAGATGTTCACATTGCATATTGGTTCATCTTAAGTTTTTTGGTGCGATTACTGAGAATAGTAGACATCACTATGCAGAAAATGGCTGATAAATGTCAAAGAAATTTAAAATCTATCTGGTACATAATGTATTTCTAACAACATAAGTCTCAGAATAATATAAAATGATTCACTTATTTACCATTGTATTCTAGTATGGGTGATCATGGAATTATTAGTTGTTTTAAGTGTTTTATTTATTTTTGAGAGAGAGCAGGCATGAGTGTAAGCAGGGAGAGGCAGAGAGAAAGAGAGAGAGAAAATCCCAAGCAGGCTCCTCACTGTCAGTATAGAGCCCAATGCGGCACTTAAACTCATGAACTGTGAGATCACAACCTGAGCTGAAATCAAGAGTTGGATGCTTAACCAACTGAGCCACACAGGTGACCCTGGAATTATGATTTTGATCATTAGTCATTTTCCATCTTCTTTTCTTCCAACCTGTGTGGACTGCTCTGCGAGGCCTTAATACCAAAAGATAACAATATCAAAAATTTTTAAAATAATAGTTTAAAAAGCTCTCAAGTGCTCACCACTGCAAGACCTACCTATAAAAAAGCAAATATTGAGAAAATATATATTTTAAGACAAGAAGTGATGAATTGTAACTACACCCAACTTGTGGATAAATTTCACAAATATAATGTTGAACAAAAGAAGATGTAAAAAGTCCTTTATGTTTTCATTTATAATGAGGTTCAGAAACAGGTCAGAGGTATATATGGTATTAGAAGAAGTCAGTACCCCTGGGTGGGGGCAGTTACTAGAAATGAACATAAAGGGCTTCTGAGGTGCTCATAATATTCTTCTTTATATGGTCGCTAGGTAGCAGAAAGGTTTGTTTTGTGAGAATTCATGGAGCTGTACACTTCCAATTTGCGAATTTTCTTTTGGTTTGTTATGAAATGTCCAAAAAATATTGTATTCCAGCTAACCCTTGGGGTAATCTTCATTCTTCTACACACATCAGAATTACCCTTGTGCTTTATTAAAAGTACAGATCTCTGGGTCCACAACAGATTTGTTAAATCAGATTATTTGGGGATGAGTGTATAAATCCAAATTATTATCCATCTCCTTGGGAAAACTGGGGCACACTAAAGTTTGAGAACTCAGTGGTGCCAATTAGGTTGAATTGCTCCATGGTATAACTTTGGTTACCTTCAACAAATTTTTAAGGCATGGCCTGTGTAGGGGAGGAGAAAGTTCTCCTCGGCCTTCTTAGGGTCCCTGGCTAGGTCTGAAAATTGAACTGACAAAGGCAGATTAACAGGAGAAAAGCATACAGACTTATTTAATGTAAGTTTTACATGACATGGGAGGCTTCATAAGGAAATGAAGACCCAAATAAACAGTTAAACCTGTTTTTATGGTAGATTCTAAGAAGAGTGGAAAGTCATGAAAAGATAAGATAGGGCCAAGAGTCTGAGCTGAGTGTAGTAAATGGGGAAATTTGGCAAGGCCTGTTAATTCTGATTTCTCTCTGTGTCCCTTTGTCTTCAGAGATAAGGGTGCCCTTCTCCTCTCGATATAGGGAGGGTACTACTCACATGAGGGTTTTATGACCTGCTTCAGGGGAAGGTCAGAAAGTCGTTTCTGCACATGCCATTTCTCAGATTCTTTCAGCTTGAAATAGTCAATATTCCAAGGTATAATATTTTGGAGTAGCATGTCTTGAACACTGTCACCTGTGAGATGGCTTCCAGGGCTTCATGGTCCTGCATATGGGTTGTGTCCCTCCCCCTATCACTTTCAAAACTGTCACCTCTAGCACTGGCAGTTGTCAGATACTATACCCTCCTCTCTTCTGCCAAACCCTTTAGGGTCTGTGATGTTTACAAAACAAAGATGGCATCTTTTATAAGGTAACTACCTCCTTCACTGAGAAAAGTGGTGAGTGTGATGAGAATTAGACCTCATAATATCCTGCCTTGTACTTTTAAGTAGTCTCTGAAAGGGGATCCAGGGTAAGCTGTTGGCTTTGATGAGACAGTTGAGGGGGTAGGGAGTAGGAAATGGTACCAGTACTCTGGTATTTTCACTTAAACAGCAAAGGGAAGTGTTGATAAGAGGCCCTTTCTTTGTTCTTCCACGCTCCAAGCATTGCATCATCATCTCCAGAAGCTGCTGCCTTGTCTGTGCCAGATGATAATTTGGGCACAGGCACAAATCAATACCAGGAATGGGTGCGCTGGGAGCATGCACTGTAAGTACTGTGAGTATAAATAGAGCTGGAAGAATAACCTTTTTGTGAACTACTGTGCGGTAATCCTCCTAAAGCCAGAAAGCTAGTATGGCTTCAATGGGCCTTTTATAACATTAAATGCTACCCTCCTCCAAGCCCAGGGACTGCTTGCTTAAGTTACCATTTTTAATGCAAATCATCATAATGGCTTGATAATTATTTCAATTGGCATTTCTGAAGCCATTCAGTAAAAGAACAGCCAGGGCAAAACCCTCACTAATCTTCCCATCTTTCATATCCTCTGGGTTTGAGGTGGAATAACACAAGAAAGCCCCAAAGCCAGAGGGGTTTTGAAGTTTATTCTTAATGGACCCAACTCTCTCTCCCTGTTACTCTATGAAGTGAATTTGGCCCAAGTTAAACAAAATAGCAAGAGCATAATATTTGTGGTGGCTGGAAAGGAGAGAAGGCAATGACAAGCATCCCCTTCCTCCTGGGCTCAGCTTTCAGATTGGTTGGACAGCATTTTAACAAGTTGTTGTTATTATTGAAAAAAAAAAATAAACATTTATTGAATGCTGCGATATGGTGAGTAACTGTTCTAAAAATGTTTTGTTTGAAAGAATCTTACTCAAAAACACCTATTTAGGTTTCTTCTTTTCCATAAGGGTTTCTAATTCTTTTATGGGCTATTAAATAGTATACAATTTATTTGTATGGGTCATAAGCAAAATAAAAAGTACTGCTCTCTGGGACACATGGGTGGCTCAGTTGGTTGAACGCCTGACTTGGTTTCAGCTCAGGTCATGATCTCCCAGTTTGTGGGATCAAGCCCCATGTCAGGCTCCACGCTGACAGTGTGGAATTCTCTTTCTCTCTGCCTGTCCCCACTCGCTCATGAGTGCTCTCTCAAAACAAAACAAAACAAAACAAAACAAAACATAAACATACTGCTCTCCTACCAGGGTTCTCCCTGCCGCTTCACCTTATCCCATGTCTGTCATGATTCGTCTGGAAGTAGCTAAGAGAAAGCTCAGACATGGCAGATTTGTGAAGGGCAAGCAAGGCTAGAGGGAATGACCAACTGCAGTTCCTGTTCATAATTGCCTCCCAAATCAGGTGAAGAGCACTAATGTACATCGATGTCACTACAGTGTGTCAGCTGTTTGTGAACACATGAAGACTGCTTGCTGGACAGATGGAGCCTTGTTCAACCTGTTGCTAGGTTAACGCTTATTCTGTAAGCCAGTCGGTGAGCCCTATTTAGGAAGCCAGGCTTCTATTTCTTTGAGACCAAGACATTGGCCAGTTCAGTGGAAGGAAGATCAGTCAACTAACTGGGAAATGACAGGTTTAAGTAGTTCTTTGTCTTGCCTATATAGATAACAGGATGCTCAATATTATAGTTTAATAATATAGTTTAATATATTTAACATATGTTTTAATCCCCTACATGGCTCAGTGGATTGAGCTGTTTTCCAAAATTACCCCACATCCGTCTTCTGTTCTCACCAAAATGAACTTGTACAGCAGATGTGTTTAATTTTTACAGCATTAGCCTAGACTGGACTATTGTTAACCTGGGGTTCATGGACCTCAAAAGGGTCTGTGAAAGGAATTTAAGGTTTCTACGAACCTGAATAGAAAAAAAATTACAGCCTTATTTTCACTAGAATCTAACTGAAACTTAAGCACATCCTTCAATTATTTTAACATAGGTAGCAAAGTGCATATTAAGAGGACCCCTGATTCTGTCAAACCATAGAAAGGTTGCTGCAGCTATCTCAGCATTACTTCAGCACACCCAGACCTTGAAATTATGATAGTTATGATAATATATTTAAAATGCTTATATTCAATGAACTCATAAATAAGCATATATATCACATTTTACTATCCTGATGACTACATTTCAGTATAATTGTTTCCTTTGTAATTCTTTGTACTTCATTTCACTCATTAAAAAATTATCCTAAGATAGTTACATAGGCTTTAACCAATGGCATGGGGCCATGGCACCAAAAAAGGTTAAGAACTCTTGATAGCCTATAATGTGGCTACTGATAGAGAAACTACATTTATTTTTCAGGGCAGTCATACAATCCTGGTCAGTGGTCAAGTCCAAGCAAAGAGATCCCAGGCCATGGAAAATCCTAACAAAAAGCCAGAATGGTTAAGGAGAAATCTGAATGGACTAATTTAAGTAGAGGTTCTTTTACTTCCTCAATTTGTGTTGTGCAACTTTAGGGCTGGCATTGATGTCAGGGTGACAGGAACACCCAGACACAATGAACAAACACAGTGCCAGATGATTCTGGAAAGCAAATGACAGCCAAATGGCTATTGTCAGCTTGATGCTTAATTGGGTAGCAATTATTTGGGAACAGAAAACATTATTTGGTAATACCACTTACACAGAGAAAAACTGGCCCATTTCACACATAAATTCATCTGTCCTTGGATCATCCATTGGTTTCAAAGGGAACTCCATGTTCAGATTACTTCAGTGGTATACTGAACCAAACAAGTATTAGTAAAAAATAAAAATTAAAAAATAACAATAACTGAGGCCACTGTGCCTGCCTTTTCCTGTGTAGGTCATTGAAATTGTTGGGCAACACTGCAATTTGTTTACTTAAGTCTTAATTGGAATCTTATAGAACTCTGGTGTAGATTCTCTATGCAGAACCCTGTATGGATTCCCTAAAAGTATGAGTGTGTCCATAATATAATATGTGATTATGATACACTACACACCACACATTTTAACAAACTAATCCCTGTCAACAAAATCAACTGTCATTAGGTATCAGGCAGGAAATTGAACTGAACATGAACAGAATAAGCCATTAATATTGAAGGGCTGAGACTATAGTAGAGAACATGAACCACCTAAAAAGTACAGCAGGGGCGCCTGGGTGGCTCAGTCGATTAAGCATCCAGCTTCAGCTCAGGTCATGATCTCACGGTTCATGGAGATCCCCACATTGGGCTCTGTGCTGACAACTCAGAGCCTGGAGCTTGCTTCAGAATCTGTGTCCCGCCCCCCACCCCACTGCCCTTCCCCCTTTGTGCTCTCTCTTTCTCTCTCTCTGTCTCAAAAATAAACATTAAAAAATTAAAAATAAGGTTCAGCAACCTAAATTTCTCCCAGGGATGCTGGTCCACTTCTGCAAAATCTACCAACTTATTAAGAAAAGCTGGCAATGAGGGTTTGATAGGAAGCTGCCCAATTTTTAGAGTAATTGACCAAGTTGCAATTCTTTTAAAACACTCTTTGTGCCAAGTAACTATGTCTAAAGGCCGAACCTTACTTACTTCTGGGTTGTAAAGTCTGCCTTGCAGAGGCTGCTGCTAGAACATTCAACAAACCATTAACCAAACTGGGGAATGGGACTAGTTTTCAGCACTTCCTTTCTAACTCTTCCATCCATGGCTCTTCTGAGTGTACCGTGATTCAAAATACTTTCCTCCTTGCAGAGGATGGCTAAAGACATTGACATGAGAAGGAAAGCTCTCTGGTTAAACTAAACTCTTGAAAGTTGTACCTTTCCAGAGTTTTACCTCAAAAAGAAAAGAAAAAGAAAAAAGAAAAAAAAAGAAAAGAAAAGGAAGGAAGGAAGAAATAAAAGATAAGAAAAGAAAGAAAAAGGAGGAGGAGGAAGAGGAGGATCACAACTACAACTAAAGCCACCAGGATCACTTATTAGGAGAATGCCCATCAGCATTCGGAAGAAGGTATGATGTGTTGGTTAATCTGGGGGATTTGAGATAGCTGACAAAATTCTGATCATTTTAACATGATTTGGACAAACAGGTAAATAAATGTTTGGGCTAACATCTGAACTAACACAGAACTTGCAAGCATGTATGGTGATTTATTTTTGATGTAACAAAGAGGTATTGTGGTTAGTTTTTAAAGGCAAAGGCCTAAGAACCCAGAACTAGCCCTAGTCTGGAAATATTGGCTTAGTTCAAATTGATTCTGTTCTGAAGGTGCTTAAATGATCAAGTAATTTCTGTCAGATTTTCTGCCTGTAGTTTGCAGGTAGGCAACTGAGTCAAAGCTTGTATTCATCTTTATATTCCCCAGATTTTTGCTGAAGGGATATCCCCGTCTCTTTCAGTCTCTCTTTCTCTCTCTCTAACAAGATTTGTTTTTCACTAGAAGGAAAGAGAATGACTTTTTGCCCTCAACGGTTGTTTTTTTAATTGAAGTATAATTGATGCAAAATGTTACACTGGTTTTAGACGTACAACATAGTGATGTTACACTCGCAAGTGCAGCTACCATGTGTCACCATACAAGGCTATTACAATACCATTGACTATATTCCCTTTGCTGTACCTTTCATCTCTGCAGCTTAACCATTCCATAACTGGGAGCCTGTACCTCCCTCTTCCCTTCACACATTTTGCCCATCTTCCCACCCCCTCCCCTCTGGCAACCATCAGTTTGTTCTCTCAGTTTATGGGTCTGTTTCTGCTTTTTAAAACAAGATCTTTGATCTCATTATATACTCTTGCAAATAGAATAGGGCTGTATTAAAGAAAAAGAGAAAAGAGCCAATGTGAGTAACAGAAATTTTGCCCACTTCTATCTTAACTGTATTCATTCATTTCATTCACTCAGAATTCATTATTATTTAAAAAGCCAGATGCTCTATTATGGTTAATAGATACAGACTTTTTTTTTTTCTGGAAACCTGTGAATAACAATTAAAGTAAAATTTGTTTGTGCACTGATTATTAACTAGGTCTTATCTCCAGAGGTCATTCTATTATGATGGTGGCAGCCACTAGTCTGTCTTTCTCACATCATGCAACCAAACTCTGCTTCAATCCCTTACCTCCTCCTTAATCATTTTTCTTTTATTCAGCTGTTTTTCTTGACTCATATCTCTGTCCTCACCAGAACGCACACCTACGCACATTCAGAAGTGTTCTCTTTCTGACTAACATGGGAAAACACCTTGCCTAGGAAATGGTACTTTATCACTGACTCAATTCCATTTTTAACAGCATTTTAAGTTTCTTCCCAATACAGGTGTGTCCAAGTGGCTTCTCCACCTGTAGAAGTGATTGGCACATGGGCAGGATAATCTCTCTTTGCCTTTCCAGGTCCACTGTCCCTCTCTTTCTCCACCCTTAGTCTGTGCCCTGAATAGACTGCATAAACCAGGTTTCCTTGCTTCCTGGCCTTAGTTGGGTTTGGTCAATGGAATCCACAAGCAAGGACTCTTAAATGAGAAGAAAACACAGGTTAGTGGTTGTCATTCTCTTATTGAAGACCACAAGTGATATAGGACAGTCCTCGTTACAGCTAAGGGCTTTTGCTGGGTCCCTATGACCGTTTTCCTCCTTTGTCCCTTCATGTCAAATGGTTGTCAAGCCTTCTCTGCTCTTTCAAGCTCCTGGGTGCTTCATCACCCCTGTGGTTTCCTTTAACCACACTGTATCCTCAAAGAGTCAATTCATTAAGCTTCATTTGAGCTTGCCTCTATTTACCTTATCTCTATTGGAACCTTCCCTGACCTTCCATTAGGATCCAGATGACATGATAAGGAAACATTTTCGTGCTTGGTGGATGTATACCATAAATAAAGGATGGAGATCTAAGTTTAAGTTCTAATTTCATTTTTTTCTTGCTGCTCAAGCTTTATTTTATCTGTTATAAAGTGATAATAAAGATATCCACCTCAAGAAATTGGGAGGCAAAGAGGTAAAGTGGTGGTGGTGAGTGCTTTGTTTATAAAACTCTTATGTGCATGTTAGTTTGTTTAAGCAGAGTCTTAGTGCTTCCCAGTTCCCTGAATATTATTTATTCCAGAAAAATAAGGCTCAGAAAGCTTAAATATTTTTTTCTATTATGGCCAAAAAAAATCCATTCTTTTAGTTCCATAGTAAGGCCTATACAAATGATTGTTATATAAAGTAATAGAGTCCCTAACTAATGATTGTGTGTACACACATACACCCTAATTCTGTGTGTAAATGAGGTTATACAACCCATAAATAGAAAAAATGCTAAAAACAGTATTAACGATTTCCTTAATACTAGGTAAATTTAGGAATCTATATGTGTATTGTGTGTGTTTGTGTGTGTTTTCATATGGACCCCTTTCTTGTAAGTATTTAAATGTATAATGTGATTTTTTTTAATTTTTAAAAATTACAAAAAAATCTCTGTGGTAGGTATAATCAGTGTAGGGCTTTGACTGATAGGTGATTTCAAGTTCCCATGATCCGATAAAACAGCAGCTCCTTGATTTTGCTTAACATAATACTCTCTGCCTCCATCCACGGCATTGCAAATGGCAAGATTTCATTCCTTTTTATAGGTGAATAATATTTTATTGAATATAGATACCACATTTTCTTTATCCATTCATCAGTGGATGGACATTTGGGCTCTTTCCATAATTTGGCTATTGTTAATGCCACTATAAACACCTGGTGAATTAACAACACAGGAAACAACAAGGTTTTGGCGAGGATGCAGAGAAAGAAGAACCCTCTTACACTGTTACTGGAAATGCAAACTGGTGCAGCCATTGTGGAAGACAGTATGGAGGTTCCTCAAAATGTTAAAAATAGAACTACCCTAGACTCAGCAGTTGCATTACTAGGTATTTGCCCAAAGGATACAAAATTACTCATAGGTCTTTTTGACCAGTATCAGCCACATGGCCCAATGGAAGAGCAATGGGGGCTATGAAATATGAAGAAGCTCATAGATATTTGGGTAACAGAAGAACATTAACTATCACTGCTATATCACAACTCCGATGTCATCTTTAAAGTCTCTCAATAAGGCAGGGATATGGAGGGTATATCACATTTTATATTAAAACTAAAAGTTATGGAGAACTTCAGCAAATTCGAACGTGGATCTGAGATATGATTTGAGGGGCCACTTTCTCCCTTTCCTGGTGCAAAAGTTTCCAGCCATCACTAGTGGGGATACCCATTAAATATCATAACTTCTCAGTAGAGTACCTCTTTGAACATGACAATTTCTATAAGCAGTTTCTTGATGACTGCATTTAGTCTCATCATAGGATAATGCAGAGAATATCAGGATTCATTAACAGGAAAAGAGCTTGACAATATCTTATTGTCCCTCTTCTTATTAAATCAAGATAGAGACACTGGAATGATGTTAGAGAATAATATTTCAATCAAGATTTTCAGAAAGGAGATTACACACTTTCCCATAGTAATTCCCCTTGAAACTGAGCAAGCTGAAAGTAAGTATTTTTCTCAGATCAGCTACAATGTTTTCCTTTGGTTTTGATCTCAGAGTAAGTGAACCACAGTTGATCTCTATCCTTGCCTGGGATATTTTTTCATCTTTGTTTATTTCATTTATTCTAATGTATCATGTTTCTCAGCTACCCTCTCTTTTTTTTCCTTCTTCCTTGTTCTCTGAATCTTTCCTTCTAGATTTACATCCTTAGACCTGAATCATTTTTGCAGCTCTTTCTTCTTACTGCTCTACCTCTCCCATTTTGCTATTTCATGGTAGACTCTAGATTTTAGACGATGCAATGAAAATGAGTAAGGCCTTATTATTCTCTAGTACTAGCACATTAAAGTAATCACACCTGTAGCCATCCCTCACAGATGTTAACAGAGACCTGCAGTATTCACATAGAAAGTTAATCCTCCACAACTAGATTCCATATTGAATTTACTGCTATTTACTTTTGCATCTGTTTTTGTTTTCCAGTCCATTTGGGACCTGTCAGCTGTGTGACCTTGAGAAAGTGTGTGGAGTATTTCTGGCTGAGAGTAGAAAGAGAGATCTCATGGGAAAGTAAATCCTCACATGAGTGTCAGCTGGATTTTGGATGGTGAAGAAATTCAGATTGTGTGGATAAGTTCTGGATGAACAGATAACATTTTGAAGGCTCATATGAACTAATTCTGAACTCGCAAGCATACATGGTTCATCTATCATTGGGTATCCATGAGACTAATGCATCCATCTACCCTAATTTCATAGAATATCTTGTTGCACCACATTCAAACAGTTGCAGTTTTAAATGTGGACTTCAAAGTTCCCTCAAACCATATAGTATGATAGGAACAAATACAGTGTGGGAAGCTGTTCAGAGGATTGTATCCTATTTCAAAGCTTTCTTTTTCAATTGTTGTATTGCGTACGTTAGACTTTGCTGTTTCCCTTTCTCCCTCATCGTTAACTGAGAGGTAAACTTATTCTGTGGGATTATACAAATCATTAATTGACTTTGAAGCCAGTGCAACTGAGGAAGTACAGAAATTTGGCATAGCCTGGTTCTCAAGGTATTTATTTAGAGTCTGTTCCTCAAGTTTTTGAGATGTATAGATTAGTATAATTCAAAAACAAAGTGGGACTTTAAAGACATGTGACAAGGTACCAGTTTGGCACCTGGTGTCAGAGACGCTCAGGTGGATGTGTGAGAAAACTTAAAAGAGGTCTGAGGGTTAATGTATATGACATTAATTGAGATTTTACTTTCCTTTTCTCTGTTTCATTATTTAAAAGTGTGTTAGAAGGATACCTGTTTTATTTATATCATATCATGTTATGAGGCACAAATTATATCAAGGGTTTGTCATTAGTTTTCTTGCAATGAATCTTTTGGGCATTGTGATGGAGCCTATAAAATGTTTCTCAGAAAAGGATTTTAATATATCTATATCTATCTATCTATCTATATATATGGATTTTATACATAAGGATATATATAAGGATTTTAATATATACATAATACATATATATGTATATATTATGTATATATTATATTATACACACACACACACACACACACACGCGCCCACACACTGAAAAACAAAATTTTGAAAGATAGTCATAAAAATTTAAAAACATAAGTTGGTGATAAAGTAATATATTTTTGTATTACCCACATTGTATAATAAGGATCCAGTGGTGCATCTAATTACTATCATAATTTTAAAGTAGTGAAGAGTGTAAATGATATTGAAAGACATCTGTCATAACTGTAATGTAATAGAAAAATATCTGTGGTTTCTATTGATGACTAAGTAACAGTTTCTGCTGTTACCATTATTGTCTATTACTTACATTCATAATTGAAGGAAATGTTATATTTCAATTAGAGTTTAGTAAAAATAAAGATTTTTTTCCCCATCCATGTCTCCAGGCCTCTTTCCACGGGTTCCAAGTTAAGAAATAGTAGCTATTTGACTTCTGGAGATCTTAAAGGCCATGAGGTTTTTTTAATTTTTTTTTTCTCAGATGATGAAATAAAGACCCACAGCAAGTATGCAGGGCCACACCTCAGTAGAGATAGTTGTCCTCAGTCCATTTCTCCCACACCTCACCACTGCCCATTATGCACATCCTTCTTCACCTCCACATCTACGGGGATTCTTCCTCTATTTGCTAAATGGGCCTCTCATCTCTTCTGACTGCCCTTGAGCCTCATCCGAGTTCCATTTACACTTTTTCTTTTTTGATGTTTATTTATTTTTGAGAGACAGAGATAGAGCGTGAGTTAGGGAAGGGGCAGAGAGAGGGGAGACAAAGAATCTGAAGCAGGTTCCAGGCTCTGAGCTGTCAGCACAGAGCCCAACTTGGGGCTCCAACTCACAAACCGTGAGACCATGACCTGAGCCCAAGTTGGACGCTTAACTGACTGAGTGCCTCAACACTTTTGCTTTTTTAATTCCATGGATCAATTCCACTGAAAAACTCTTCCTAATGGAGTATAAACCTTATTGGCACATTAAAACTTTTACTGAATGGTATAGAGCAGTGGTGCTCAAACTTGATCAGGCATTAGAGCTACCTCTAAGGCTTGTTAAAATACAGGATGCTGAGCCCCACCCCTTGTATGTAGTAATTTCCTACTCCTTTTATAAGAAATCACCATAAATCTAGTGGTTTACAGCAACATAAATGATTATCATTCTGTTTATGAAAGCGAGACGTCCAAAATGAGTCAGCAGGGCTGTATTCCTTCTGGAGGCTTTAGGGGACCATCTACTGTTTCCTTATCTGTTCCACTTTCTGGAGGCCACCTGCATCCTTTGCATCACCCTGACCCCTGCTTCTTTCATGTCTCCTTCTCTCATTCTGATCCTCCTGCCTCCCTCTTATTAGGCCCCCTGTGATTACATTGGGCCAACTCAGATCCCCCAGACTAATCTTCCCATCTCAAGTGCCTTAATTTAATCACATGTATAAAATCCCTTTTGTCATGTAAGGTGACACAATCACAGGTTCATGGGATTAGGGATGTAAACATCTTTGTGAGCCCATTAGCCTACCTACCAGAGAGTGGGATCTAGCAAGTTCAAAGTTCTTTTATCCTGCAATATATCTGGATCTCTGATTGATAGGTTTTGATTTCTGGTTTTCTTTCCCACTTGAGACAATTATTTCCTAATGATAGCCAATAAAAGCACTTGATAGAGAATTATAAAAAGATAGTTAAGCTATCTGAATTCTAGTTCTCTGTGTAAATAATGAGAATATTGAACATAATATTTAAGTTGATGTACATTTTTAAATCCGTGATGGATCATGTCTGCTTGATTATTCCCACATTCCAAGAACCTAGAAGATTTTTCTGACATATAGATGGTACACAATAATTGTTTAATTAAGTAGAACTGAAGTGAATAGTTCTTTCCAACTCAAAATTTCTTTGTCCCTGATGATTCGAAAACAGCGAAGTCCTTGGGAGACCTCTGGGGAAGATGGCAAAATAGGACCCTAAGCTCACTGTGTCCGTGTCCCACAGATATATCTAGATAACACCCACATCAGTGTGAATAACCCAGAAAATGACCCAAGTCCTGCCAGAACAGACTCTGCTGCTAAATATAGAGAAGAAGAAGAGGGTGGAAGGATTGAGAGGTGGTCAGGAGATAAATGGAGCTGTGGGACTGTCCTGGGAAGGAGGGACACCTCAGGCAAGGAGAGGGGAGAGAAATAGACCTTCATGCCAAGCACCCTCACATGGAAGACAAATCCCCATATAACATTTGGCTTTGAAAACCAGAGGGACTGAATTTCATGAGTTCTTATACACAGTAGGGCTTAACACTTGGAACTTTAAAAATCAGCAGGCTCAACTCTGAGAGAGCCAGGAGGGTGAGAGGAAACTGAGTTCCACTCTCAGAAACAAGAAACAGCCCCGCTGAGATACAGCATGGAAGTAGCACTTTGAAAAATGCCTGGGGTATACGAGAGGGAAATTTGCTTACCAATCTCAGAGCATGTTACAGAGAGAGGCACAGATTGTGGGGAGACTTCTCCAGGAACAAAGGAGTTGGCAATCATCATTTCCCTTCCCTGCCCTCCCGACCTAGACACATGGATACCTGTGGGAACCAGTGCAGTGCCAACAGTCTCCACCTACCTTGCTAACAGTGCACCCTGCCCCTGTGTTCTCCTGTAGACATATCTCCTCCAGTGAGGCTTCAGTTCCAAGTCTCCTCCCACAGCAGACCAGTGCAAACAATAGCTAACACCACACATCCTGGCCCTGAGTGCTTCTGTGGATCTACCCCTCCAACATGGCTGATCTCAGTTTTGTGTTACTGTAGGTCTCCTTCTGCAGTGGACCAGTGTAGACTGTGCTAACACTATATACTCTGCCCCTGTGCACTTCTGTGGATCCACTCCCTCCAATATTCCCTGGGCCAGAGCACATCCAAAGTGGTGTCACAAGCCTGGCAGTGTACAAGCAATCCCAAGACAGGCCAGCACCACTCCAAAGTGACTGCTGCCTCAGGGAGAGGAGAAGACCAGTTTGCAGCCCAGCAGTGGGCTGGAGCAGACATTTGGTTTCACTGAAGGCCCTGCCCACCAACAAAAACTTTGTAGTGAACAACACAGGGAAAGTGACCTACAGGTTGGTGCTACTGTATCTCTGGCAAACACATGGTCTTGACTCAAGACCAATGTGGTCCCAAACTGGCCCGCTAACAACACAGGGACCAAACTCTGACTACAACAGGCAAAAAGAACCATTGTAGAAGACTGGATTGAAGGCAAACCCAGCTTAGCCACAAAAGCAGGACACATGCAACATACATAGGAAACACTCTGATGCATTGGGTTCTTATGAACAGGGGACATTGCACTGCAGGGCATTATAGGACCTCTTCTTCATAAGACCACTACTTTCAAGAGCAGGAAACACAGCCATCTTTCCTAATACATAGAAACAGAAACAGAGAGACAAAATAAAAGAGGAATATATCCCAAATGGAAAAAAAAAAAAAAAACAACCAAAAACAGGAAAAACCACAAGACAGCTAAACAAAATAGAGATAAATAATATGCTTGGTAGAGAATTTAAATTAATGGTCATAACGATACTCACTGGGCTTGAGAAAAGAGTGGAGGACCTCAATGAGACCATTAACAAAGAGATAGATAACTTAAAAAAGAACCAATCAGAGATGAAGAACTCAAAACTGAAACTAAAAATACACCAGAGGAAACAGTAGACTAGTGGAAGCAAATGAATGGATCAGTGGCCTGGAGGACAAAGTAATGGAAAGTAATCAAGCTGAACAAGATTGAGAAAAAAATGAGAATAAAAAGCAAAAATAGACACAGGGAACTTGGTGACACTATCAAGTGTAATGACATTTGCATTATAGGAATCCCAGAAAAATAAAAGGGGGGCATAAAATTTACTTGAAATAATAGTTGAAAACTTTCCTAATCTGTAGAAGGAAACAGAAATCCAGATCCAGGAGGCACAAAGTGCCCCCAACAAAATCAACCCAAGGAGGTTCACACTAAAACATATAGTAATTAAAATGGAAAAGAGCAATGATAAAGTGTAATTTAAAAGTAGCAAGAGAGAACCCCCACAATGCTATTAACTGATTTTGCAGCAGAAACTTTGCAGGCGAGAAGGGAGTGGCATGATATATTCAAAGTACTGAAAGAAAAAAAAAACCTGCAGCCAAGAATACTCTATCTAGCACCACTATCATTCAGAATAGAAGGAGAGGTAAAGAGTTTCCCAAACAAAAATTAAAGGAATTCATGACCACTAAACCAGCCCTGTAACAAGTATATCAAGGGGGTTCTGAGTAGAAAAGAAAGACCACAAGCAGGAATAAGAAAAGTAGGAAGCACAACAGCAGTAAAACTAAGTATATCTATAAAAATCAGTTAAGGGATTTACAAAATAAAAGGATGTAAAGTATGACACCTTATACCTAAAATGTGGAGGGGAGAGGAATAAAGAATGGGTTCAAATTTAAGTGACTATCAACTTAATATAGGCTGCTATATACGTAAGTTGTTACATATAAGCCTAATGGCAATCACAAATCAAAAACCAGTAATAGATATGCATAAAATAAAGAGAAAGGAATCCAAGTACATCACTAAAGAAAGTCAACAAATCATGAGAGAAGAGATGAAGAGAAGAGAGGAATAGAGAAGAACTACAAAAACAACCACAAAAAAGTAACAAAATGGCAATAAGTACATACCTATAATAATTACTTTGAATGTGAATGGACTAAATGTTCTAATCAAAAGACATAGGGTGACAGAGTGTACAAAAAAGACCCATCTATATGCTACCTACAAGAGAATCATTTTAGACCTAAAGACACATGAAGATTGAAAGTGAAGGGATGGAAAAGAATGTATCATGCAAATGGAAGTGAGAAGAAAGCCAAGGTAGCAATACTTATATAAGAAAAAATAGACTTTAAGACAGACTGTAACAAGAGACAAAGGAGGACACTATGTTTCATAAAGGGAATAATCCAACAAGAAGGTATAACAATTATAAATATTTATGCACCTAACATGATAGCACCCAAATACATAAAGCAGGTAAAGGAACATAAAGGAAGTAAGTGATAGCAATACAACAGAAGTAGGGGATTTTAACAGTCCACTTACATCAAAGGATAGATGATCCAAACAGAAAACAAAGACACAGTGGCTTTGAATGACACATTGGACCAGATGGATCTAACAGATATATTTAGATCATAAAACAGCACAATACACATTCTTTTCAAGTGCATATGGAACATTCTCCAGAATAGACCATATATTAGGCCACAAAACAAGTGTCAACAAATTCAAAAAGATTAAAATCATACCATGCATCTTTCCTGACCACAAGGCATGAAACTAGAAATCAACCACAAGAAAAAGTCTGGAAAGAACACAAATATGTGGAGGTTATGTAATATGCTACTAAATAATTAATGGGTCAATCAATACATCAAAGAGGAAATTAAAAAATACATGAAGAAAAATGAAAATATAATGGTTCAAATTTTTGGAATGGAGCAAAACTTTTCTGAGAGAAAGTTTATAGCAATACAGGCCTACCTACAGAGGCAAAAAAAAAAAAATCTCCAATAAACCACCTAACCTTATACCTAAAGGAGCTAGAAAAACAAGGACAAACAAAACCCAATATTAGTAGAAGGAAGGAAATAATAAAAAGTAGAGCAGAAATACAAAACTAAAACAACAAACAAACAAAAAACAATACATCAATGAAATCAGGAACTGTTTCTTTGAAAACATTAACAAAATTGATAAACTTTTAGCCAAATTCATCAAAAGAAAGAAAGAGACAGAGAAGACTCAAATAAACAAATCAGAAATGAAAGAGGATAAATAACAATCGACATCACAGAAACACAACAGATTGTAAGAAAATATTATGAAAAAATTATGCCAACAAATTGGACAACCTAGAATAAATGGATAAATTCCTAGAAACATATAACTCTTCAAAAATGAATCAGGAAGGAATAGAAACTTTGGACAGAGTGATTTCCAACAATGAAATGGAATCAATAAAAAAAAAATTCCCAACAAATAGAAGTCCAAGACCAGACAGCTTCACAGGCAAATTCTACCTAACGTTTAAAGAAGAGTTAATACCTATTCTTCTCAAATTATTCCAAAAAGTAGAAGAGGGAGGAAAACTTCCAAATTCATTCTATGATACCAGCCTTACCTTGATATCAAAATAAGATACAGACACTACAAAATAAGAGAACTACAGGCCAACATCTCTGATGAATATAGATCCAAAAGCCCTCAATAAAATAATAGCAAACTGAACCCAACAATACACTAAAAAAAATCATTCACCACTTTTAAGTGGGATTTATTCCAGGGATACAAGAGTAGTTCAATGTTCACAAATCAATCAATGTGATATATCACATCAATAAAAGAAAGGATAAAAACCCTATGATCATTTCAATAGATGCAGAAAAGGCATCTGACAAAGTACAACATCCAGTCATGATAAAAACCCTCAACAAAGTAGGTTTAGTGAAGAGACCTAACATAAAAAGGCCATATATGAAAAACCACAGCTATCATCATACTCCGTGGTTAAAAACTGAAAGCTTTGCCCCTAAGATCAGGAACAAGACAAGGATGTCCAGTCTCACCACTCTTGTTCAACATAGTACTGAAAATTGTAACTATAGCAATCAGATAAGAATAAGAAATAAAAGGCATCCATATCAGTAAGGAAGAAGTAAAACTTTCACTGTTTGCAGATGACATTATACTATATATAGAAAACTTAAAAGACTCCACAAAAAAATTACTAGAACTGATAAATGTATTCAATAAGGTTTTAGGATACAAAAATCAATACATAGAAATCCACTGCATATCTATACAATAATAATAAAGCAGCAGAAAGAGAAATTAGGAAAACAATCTCCTTTATTATTGTACCAAAAATAATAAAATATTTAGGAACAAACTTCATCAAGGAGGTGAAAGACATGCACTCTGAAAACTATAAACCAGTGATGAAAGAAATTGAAGATGATGCAAACAAATGGGAAGATATTCCATGCTCATGGATTGGAAGAACAAATATTGTTAAAATGTCCATACCACCCATATCAATCTACAGAATTAATGCAATCCCTATCAAAATACCAACAGTATTTTTCACAGAACTAGAACAAATAGTCCTAACATTTGAATGGAACCACAAAACACCCAAATAGCCAAAGTATTCTTGAAAAGGAAGAACAAAACTGGTGGTATCACAATCCCAGATTTTATGATATACTACAAAGCTGGAGGACTAAAAACAGTATGGTACTGGCAGAAAAACAGACACATAGATCAAAAGAACAAAACAAAGAGCCCACAAATAAACCCAAGATTATGTGGTCGATTAATCTTTAAGAAAGGAGGCAAGAATATCAATCAGAAAAATAGTCTCTTTAACAAACGGTGTTGGGAAAACTGGACAACTATATACAAAGAATGAAACCTGACCACTTTCTAGCACAAAAATAAGAATGCGTGGCTCAGTCAGTTAAGTGTGCAACTCTTGATTCTGGCTCAGGTCATGATCTCACAGTTCTGTGAGTTTGAGCCCCCACATCAGGCTCAGTGCTGACAGCACAGAGCCTGCTTGGGATTCTCTCTCTCCATCTCTCTCTGCCCCTTCCCTGCTCCAAAGAAAAATAAATAAATAAAATAAATCAACTTAAAAAAAAAGAAGAGAACACAGGCTGTGTTCTCTACCAAAGGACATTTGGTAGAGACTGTGACATCAGTGGTAGCAACATTTTCCAGATATGTCTTCTGAGGCAAGGGAAACAAAAGCAAATATAAACTATTTGGACTATAACAAAATAAAAACGTTCTTCACAGCAAAGGAAATAATCAACAAAACTAAAAGATAACTTACTGAATGGGAAAAGATATTTGGAAATGACATATCTAATGAAGGGTTAGTATCCAAAATATGTAAAGAATTTATACAACTCAACACCAAAAAATAATCTAATTAAAACAATTAAAAACTGCATAGAGGAGGGGCACCTGGATGGTTCAGTCAGTTGATTGTCCAAATCTTGATTTCGGCTCAGGTCACTATCCTAGGGTTGTGGGATCAAGTCCCCCATTGAGCTCTGCACTGAGCATGGAGCCTGCTTAAAATTCTGTCTCTTTCTCTCTCTTTCTCTCCCTCCCTCCCTCCCTCTTTTTCTCCCCTCTCCCACTCTCTCAAGTAAAAAAAAAAAAGCGTGCAGAGAACATAGACATTTCTCCAAAGAAGACATACAAATGGCCAAAAAACACATGAAAAGATGCTCAACATCATTGACAATCAGGGAAATACAAATCAAAACTACAATGAGATACCACTTCCTACCTGTTAGAATGGCTAAAATTTAAAAAAACACAAGAAACAAAAAGTGTGAGGATATGGAGAAAAAGGAACCCTCATGCACTATTGGTGGGAATGCAACCTTGTGGAGCCATAGTGGAAAACAATATGCACGTTCCTCAAAATATTAAAAGTAAAACTGCCATATGATCCAGTAATTCCATACTGGGTATTGATCCCAAGAATACAAAAAACACTAATTTGAAAATATATATGCACCCCTATGTTTATTGTAGCATTATGATAGCCAAATTATGGAAGTAGCCCCAAGTGTTCATTGATAGATGAATGGATAAAGATGTGGTATGTATGTGTGTGTGTATACACATACATGTGTATATATATATCTATATTCACATACATGTGTAAATATATGTATACACACATACATATAAGACATGCACACACACACACACACATATATATAATGGAATATTACTCAGCCATAAAAAAGAATGAAATCTTGCCATTTACAACAACATAGATGGATCTAGTCAGTATAATACTAAGTGAAAAATGTCAGAAAAAGGCAAATACCATATGATTTCACTCATGTGTGTAATTCAAGGGGGAAAAAAATGAAAAAAAAAGGCAAACCAAATCATCAGATTGTTAGCTATACAGAACAAACTGGTGGGGGAGGAGGAGTCAAGATGGCGGAACAGCATGGAAGTGTTTTGTGTCTCATGTCCATGAAAACAGCCAGACCAACACTAAACCATCCTACACACCTAGAAAACCGACTGGAGGATTAACACAACAATCTGCACAATCTGAACCACAGGATTCAGCAGGTACATGGTGCGGAGAGGTGAACTTGGGGAGAGAGAAGCCGGCAGCAGGCAGGGAGCCACTTTTGCAGACGGAGAGAGGACGGAAACTGGGGGTAAGGGGGAGGGAGAATACGGGAAAAGCACCCCTCCCCAAAAGCAGCTGGAGAGAAAGTGGAAAATTGGAAACAGCCACAGGGACTAAACTGAAAAGGGAGAAAGGAGAGGGTTTAAATTCCATTACGACTGTAATCAAGGGGAGCACAAAGTCTGCAACTCTGCAGCTCGATACTTGGCAGTGCTCTGGTGGGAAGCGTGAATCCCCAGGAACAGAGTGGGGTCCAGGAGGTTCTTGGGTCACATGGGGAAAAGCAGCTCCACTGCTGGAAGGATATTTGGTAGAGACTGTTGAAGCCACCTGGTCCCAGCAGACCCCAGAAAACGGCCACATTCACTGGTGCTGGAACAAAGTCGTTAAGGGTGAAGCCTGGTGCCAGATGTGTGCTGTGATTTTCCATAATCCCTGAAAAGCTGCTGCTACACTATCTCGCGAACTTTTTCTGGGGCGGGCTGGCACCTGGCCGCAGTCTCGGTGCACTGGCGGCAGCAGGGTCCGGCAAGCATTCCTGGGTACAGCTGACATTTGGCCATTGCTTGGTGAGACCCTCTTGCAGAAGGGCGGAATGGGTCAAAGCCGCAATCCTTCAGAAGAAAGGGGCCAGGGAAAACAGCCACATCTGAGACAAAACTTGGGAGAGAGGTACTGCCTGGGGCTTGGTCATGGACAGTGAAGAAGTGGGGAGTTAAAGCTGAAGACAGAGAGGACAGGTGTGCGATTGCTGATCAGGGAGAACAGAGTTCTGATACTAGAGACTGGGTAGCTGGGTGATGCAATTTTCACCATTTTCACCACTCCCGTGCATGCACATACGCACCTATGAGCGCCACAACAATCCACCCCAGTAGGCTAGCAGCGCCATCTAGTGAAGAACGGAGCCATTACACTGAGCCCTGCCCAACTGGGCCAACCTCGCTCTTTAAGAACAGAAGTCTCACCGCCTACTTAGTTTATGGGCTATAAAGTGCTACATAGTCTGACTTCTAGGGGAAATGAAGTAATTTCAGTCCTATTTCAATCTGTTAGCAGGTCCATCTATTCAATTTTCTTTTTTTTTCTCTTTTACACTAGTCTTCTTTTTCTTGAATACAGAAAGAGAAAAAATTCATTTTTATTTTCAATTTTTATTAAAAATATTTTTCTTTATATTTTCTACTATATTTTTTGCTTTTATGTAAATTTTTTCAAATTCGATTTTACTTACATCATTTTATTTTAGTCTACTACAGTGTATTCACTTTTTCAAATTTTCAAACAATTTCCTTATTTTCTCTATTTTTCTTTTTCTTTTCTTTTTCTTGAATACAGAAAGAGAAAAAATTCATTTTTATATTTAATTTTTATTAAAATATTTTTCTTTAATTTTTTTCTACTATATTCTTCACTTTTGTGTAAACTTTTTCAAATTCTATTTTACTCCCATCATCTCATTTAATCTACTTCAGTGTATTCATTTTTTCAAATCCTCAAATGTTTTCCTTTTTTTTCCCCCTTTTTTTCTCTAACCACTTTCAAACCCAGACCAAAACACACCTAGGATCAAGCATCACTTACTAGATTTTGTGTGTGTGTCTGTTTGTGTGTTTAATTTTTTAATTTTAATATTTTTTTAATTTTAATATTTTTAATTTTACTTTTTCTACCTCATTAATTCCTTTTCTGACTTCAAAATGACAAAACGAAGGAATTCACCCCAAAAGAAAGAGCATGAAGAAACAACAGCTAGGGATTTAACCAACACAAATACAACCAAGATGTCTGAACCAGAATTTAGAATCACGATAATAAAAATACTAGCTGGAGTCGAAAATAGATTAGAATCCCTTTCTACAGAGATAAAAGAAGTAAAAAATAGAATGAAATTAAAAATTCTATAACTGAGCCACAATCACGGATGGATGCATCAGCGGCAAGGATGCATGAGGGAGAACAGAGAATCAGCAATATAGGGGACAAACTTATACAGAATAATGAAACAGAAAAAAAGAGAGAGATTAAGGCAAAAGAACATGGTTTAAGAATTAGAGAAATCAGTGACTCATAAAAAAGGAACATCAGAATTATAGGGGTTCCAGAAAAGGAAGAGAGAGAAATAGGGGAAGAAGGGTTATGTGAGCAAATCATAACAGAAAACTTTCTTAACCTGGGGAAAGACACAGACATCAAAATCCAGGAAGCACAGAGGACCCCCATTAGATTCAACAAAAACCAACCATCCACAAGGCATATCATAGTCAAATTCACAAAGTACTCAGGTAAGGAGAGAATCATGAAAGCAGCAAGGGATAAAGTCCCTAACCTACAAGGAAAGACAGATCAGGATTGCAGCAGACCTATCCACAGAAACTTGGCAGGCCAGCAAGGAGTGGCAGGATATATTCAATGTGCTGAATCAGAAAAATATGCAGCCAAGAATTCTTTATCCAGCAAGGCTGTCATTCAAAATAGAAGGAGAGATAAAAGCTTCCCAGGCAAACAAAAATTAAAGGAATTTGTGACCACTAAACCAGCCCTGCAAGAAATTTTAAGGGGGACTCTCTGAGGGGAGAAAAGATGAAAAAAAATATATATATGTAATATATATGTATACACACACACACAAACACACACACTATCCATCTCATGAACTTTTTCTGGGGTGGGCTGGCACCTGGCCACAGTCTTGGGGCACCGGCAGCAGCAGGGTCCTGCAAGCATTCCTGGGTGCGGCCAACATTTGGCCATTGCTCGGTGAGACCCTCTTGCAGAGGGGAAGAACAGGTCAAAGCCGCAGTCCTTTATATATATACATAAATATATATATACATATATATAAATTATATATATATTATATATTTATATATTATAAATATAATATGTAAATATAATAAATATAATTATATATAATATATATAATTATATATATAATTATATATATAAATATATATACATAAATTTATATATATATTTATATATATAAATATGTAATTATATATTATAAATACAATTTATAAATATAATTATAAATATATTATATATTTATTATTTATAATGTATATATTTATATTACATATAAATATATATAAATATATATAAATATATATAAATATATATATATATATAAATACCAAAAGGAACAAAGATTAGAAAGGACCAGAGAACACCACCGGAAACTCCAACTCTACAAGCATCATCATGACAATAAATTCCTATCTTTCAGTACTCACTCAAAACGTCAGTGGACTCAATGCTCCAATCAAAAGACATAGGGTAACAGAATGGATAAGAAAACAAGACCCATCTATATGCTGTTTACAACAGACCCACTTTAGACCTAAAGAAACCTTCAGGTTGAAAATAAGGGGATGGAGAACCATCTGTCATGCTAATGGTCAACAAAAGAAAGCCCGAGTAGCCATACTTATATCAGACAACCTAGACTTTAAAATAAAGACTGTATCAAGAGATGCAGAAGGGCATTATATCGTAATCAAGGGGTCTATCCACGAAGAAGACCTAACAATTGTAAACAATGATGTGCCAAATGTGAGAGCACCCAAATACATAAATCAATTAATCACAAACATAAAGAAACTCATTGATAGTAATACCATAATAGTAGGAGACTTCAACACCCCGCTCACAGCAATGGACAGATCATCTAATCAAAAAATCAACAAGGAAACAATGGCTTTGACACACAGGACCAGATGGATTTAACAGATATATTCAGAACATTTCATCCTAAAGCAGCAGAATATACATTCTTCTCCAGTGCACATGGAACGTTCTCCAGAATAGACCATATACTGGGACACAAATCAGCCCTAAGATCGAGATCATACCGTGCATATTTTCAGGCCACAATGCTATGAAACTCGAAATCAACCACAAGAAAAAATTTGGAAAGGTAACAAATACTTGGGAGACTGAAGAACATCCTACTAAAGGATGAATAGGCTAACCAAGAAGTTAAAGAGGAAATTAAAAAGTATATGGAAGTCAATGAAAATGATAACACCACAAACCAAGACCTCTGGAAGGCAGCAAAGGCGGTCATAAAAGGAAAGTATATAGCAATCCAGGCCTTCCTAAAGAAGGAAGAAAGATCTCAGATACACAACCTAACCTTACACCTCAAGGAGCTGGAAAAAGAATAGCAAATAAAACCTCAAATCAGCAGAAGGCAGGAAATAATAAATATTAGAGCAGAAATTAATGCTACCGAAACCAAAAAAAAAAAAAAAAAACAATAGAACAGATTAATGAAACCAGAAGCTGGTTCTTTGAAAGAATTAACAAAATTGATAAACCACTAGCCAGTTTGATCAAAAAGAAAAAGGAAAGGACCCAAATAAATAAAATCAAGAATGAAAGAGAGATCACAACCAACACAGCAGAAATAAAAACAATAATAAGAGAATATTATGAGCAATTATATGTCAATAAAATGTGCAATCTGGAAGAAATGAACAAATTCCTAGAAACATATACACTACCAAAACTGAAACAGGAAGAAATAGAAAATTTGAACAGACCCATAGCCAGTAAGGCAATTGAATTAGTAATCAAAAATCTGCCAAAAAACAAGAGTCCAGAGCCAGATAGGTTTCCAGGGGGAATTCTACCAAACATTTAAGGAAGAGTTAACATCTATCCTCTTGAAGGTGTTCCAAAAAATAGAAATGGAAGGAAAACTTCCAAACTCTTTCTATGAAGCCAGCATTACCCTGATTCCAAAACCAGACAGAGACCCCACTAAGCAGGAGAACTATAGACCAATTTCCCTGATGAATATGGATGGAAAAATCCTCAACAAGATATTAGCCAACTGGATCCAACAATACATTAAAAAAATTATTCACCACAACCAAGTGGGATTTATACCTGGGAAGCAGGGCTGGTTCAATATCTGTGAAACAATTAATGTGATTCATCACATTAATAAAAGAAAGGACAAGAACCACATGATTCTCTCAATAGATGCAGAGAAAGCATTTGACAAAATACAGCATTCTTGATAAAAACCCTCAAGAAAGTAGGGATAGAAGGAGCATACCTTGAGATCATAAAAGCCATATATGAATGACCCAACGCTAATATCATTCTCAATGGGGAAAGACTGAGAGGTTTCCCCCAAAGGTCAGGAACAAGACAGTGATGTCCACTACTCTCACCACTGTCATTCAACATAGTATTGGAAGTCTTAGCCTCTGCAATCGGACAACAGAAAGAAATAAAAGGCATCCAGATCGGCCAGGAGGAGGTCAAATTTTCACTCTTTGCAGATGACATGATAGTCTATATGGAAAACCCAAAGGAGTCCACAAAAAAACTGCTAGAATTTATTCATAAATTCAGCAAATTTGCAGGATATAAAGTCAACGCACAGAAATTGGTTGCATTCCTATACACTAACAATGAAGCAACAGAGAAATCAAGGAATCGATCCCATTTATAGCTGCACAAAAAACCATAAAATACCTCGTAATAAATCTAACCAAAGAGGTGAAAAATCTATACACTGAAAACTATAGAAAGCTTATGAAAGAAATTGAAGAAGACACACAAAAAATGGAAAAAGATTCCATGTTCCTGGATAGGAAGAACAAATATTGTTAAAATGTCGATACTACCCAAAGCAATCTACATATTCAATTCAGTCCCTATCAAAATAACACCAGCATTCTTCACAGAGCTAGAACAAAGAATCCTAAAATTTGTATGGAACCAGAAAGACCCCGATCTTGAAAAAGATCTTGAAAGCGATCTTGAAAAAGAAAACCAAAGTAGGACATATCACAATCCCAGACTTCAAGCTGTACTACAAAGCTGTAATCATCAAGACAATATGGTACCGGCACGAGAACAGACACTCAGATCAATGGAACAGAATAGGGAACCCAGAAATGGACCCACAAACGTATGGCTAACTAATCTTACACAGAGCAGAAAAGAATATCCAATGGAATAAAGACAGTCTCTTTAGCAAGTGGTGCTGGGAAAACTGGACAGGGACATGCAGAAGAATGAACCTGAACCAGCTTCTTACAACATACACAAAAATAAACTCAAAATGGATGAAAGACCTAAATGTAATACAGGAAGCCATCAAAATCCTCGAGGAGAAACCAGACAAAAACCTCTTTGATCTTGGCCGCAGCAACTTCTTACTCAACACATCTCTGGAGGCAAGGGAAACAAAAGCAAAAATGAACTACTGGGACCTCATCAAAATAAAAAGCTTCTGCACAGCGAAGGAAACAATCAGCAAAACTAAAAGGCAACCAATGGAATGGGAGAAGATATTTGCAAACAACATATCAGATAAAAGGTTAGTATCCAAAATCTATAAAGAACTTATCAAAATCAACACCCAAAAAACAAATAATCCAGTGAAGAGATGGGCAAAAGACATGAATAGACACTTCTCCAAAGAAGACATCCAGATGGGCAACTGACTCATGAAAAAATGCTCAACATCACTCATCATCAGGGAAATACAAATCAAAACCACAATGAGATACCACGTTACACCTGTCAGAATGGCTAACATTAACAACTCAGGCAACAACAGATGTTGGCAAGGATGCAGAGAAAGAGGATCTCTTTTGCATTGTTGGTGGCAATACAAGCTGGTGCAGCCACTCTGGAAAACAGTATGGAGGTTCCTCAAAAAACTAAAAATAGAACTACCCTGTGACCCAGCAATTTCACTACTAGGCATTTATTCAAGGGATACAGGTGTGCTGTTTCGAAGGGACACATGCACCCCCATGTTTATAGTAGCCCTATCAACAATAGCCAAAGTATGGAAAGAGCCCAAATGTCCATCGAGGGATGAATGGATAAAGAAGATGCTGTATATATATACAATGGAGTATTATTACTCAGCAATCAAAAAGAATGAAATCTTGCAATTTGCAACAACATGGATGGAACTGGAGGGTATTATGCTAAGTGAAATTAGTCAGAGAAAGATAAAAATCATATGACTTCTGAGATGTCAAAAGAGACAAAAGAGATGAACATAAGGGAAGGGAAACAAAAATAATATAAAAACAGGGAGAGGAGCAAAACAGAAGAGACTCATAACTATGGAGAACAAACTGAGGGTTATGGGAAGGGTTGTGGAAAGGGGGGATGGGCTAAATGGGTAAGGGGCACTAAGGAATCTACTCCTGAAATCATTGTTGCAATATATACTAACTAATTTGGATGTAAATTTAAAAAAATAAAAAATAAAACAAGTTAAAAAAAAAAGAACTGGTGGTTACCAGAGGGGAAGTAGGTGGGGGATGGGTAAAACAGGTGATGGGCATTAAGACTACACTTATCATAAGGAACACTGTGTAATTTGTCAATCTGAGTCCCATGGTATTATCTGAGATTTACTGGTTTGTTCAAAGAGTAAAAGCAGAGCATTTCCTAGAAAGCCAGAATAAAGTCAGGTAAAATCTCGAGCAGAGATTAAGTATGTCCCTGGAAGACTGACAGTGTAGCAGGAGGTTCACAGCAATCACATTCAAGGTGGAACCAATGGTCTCTGAGGGAATGAATTTTCTTGTGTTTTTCTGTATACAGTTTGATTAGGTAAGGACAGAGAATCTGGCTCATGGAAGGATGTAAATCTCAATGACTTTCCAATGGACAAACTGGTTTATTCACAGTTCATTTTCCCCAAAATCCATTTCAGTGTGAATAGACCAAATTACCTTGGAAATGCCTTCTTCAGTCTTCAGTTGGTTCTGTAGCTACCTATCATTTACTCTCCCAATTCCCTTCCCCATAGGAATGACTAAAATATGAACATGATATAATCGGTACAAGTATTAATATTATAGATATATAATAATTATATTTATACCAATATAATAGTATTGATAACATTATTTTCCCTTAGCAGGTTCTTCAGAAAAAATTCAGACAGAAATTTTAAAACATTATATCTATAGCTCAGTTGGTGATATTCTGTCTAAGCATTATTTCTGTTCAGTTTAGAATCAGAAATGTTGGGGTGCCTGGGTGGCTCAGTCTGTTAAACCTAACTCTTGATTTCAGCTCAGGTCATGATCTCATAGTTCATGAGATTGAGCCCTGCGTTGGGCTCTGTGCTGATGGCATGGAGCCTGCTTGGGATTCTGTCTCTCCCTCTCCCTCTGCTCCTCCCCTGCTATCTCTCTCTCTCTCTCTCTCTCTCTCTCTCAAAATAAGTAAATAAACATTTTAAAAAAGAATCAGAAGTGTCATTGCCTATTAAAATTGCAATAGCAATAATTAATTTTCTAATTCAGAAAACCTATTAATTATTGCTTCTATAGTTTACCTATGGCTATTGTTCATATATAAATATTAACAATAATATAATAACAGTAGTATATGCAATTTCAAAATTTAATTTTTTTCCTCTCTTGGGTAAGGGCCTTGATGCCACAAACTCTCTTTTTTTGTCTATTTCTTGTAACCATATTTTCTGTCTTGGCTTCTAGCATATATAGTGAGCCATTTTTAAGGTGGTATAGGGGCAAAGCCTCACCTATGAAAATGAGTAGGGTGTACCTGTTTCATCAAATGCATAGCTCAAATCTATTATTTGGTCTCCTTTATATTGTCTCCTAATTCTGAAATGTTATTTCCACAAAAATTAACAGATTTTATAGAATGCTTGAAGTCAAATACAGCATTCTTTTGGTAATGTAGGTATCAAATGACTTTTTTTAAAAAGATCTTTTCGGGGCGCCTGGGTGGCTCAGTCGGTTGAGCAACTGACTTCGGCTCAGGTCACGATCTCACAGTTCGTGAGTTCGAGCCCCGTGTCGGGCTCTGGGCTGATGGCTCAGAGCCTGGAGCCTGCTTCCGATTCTGTGTCTCCCTCTCTCTCTGCCCCTCCCCCATTCATGCTCTGTCTCTCTCTGTCCCAAAAATAAATAAACGTTAAAAAAAAAATTTAAAAAAAAGATCTTTTCTTTCCTCTACAAGCCAGATGAATAAAAAAGAGATAAAATCAGGGAAGGCTGACAATCAAGTATTTTGAAAGAGAAAAAGGTAAGTAAAAAAGCAAATACATGCTGGCTCTTAGTAGCTCACTTACAAAAATGAAGGCTCCCGTGCATTCCTGGAAATAAGAAAAACATTTTATAGCCTTGGTTTTGCTGTGACCTCTCCCTAGTCTTGAACAGGCATGGGAGTAAGTTCCCAAATTCCACTCCTCTTCAAGTTTACATGGGGCCACTTTTTGACCAGTCCTCATTCCCATAAAAGACTGTCCCAATATGTACATTTTATAAATATACTCATTAAATTTGTAGGACTTTCTAACTTAGACCAACTGCCCTATAAATTTTAACTAGACATAAACACAAAAAAGTCATTTTAGCATTTTGATATAAGTGGTCATCAAACCAAAAAGAAAATGCATTTCTTGTTAAACCTATTTCCACACAGGGATGGCCTGCTATTTTGGATATATTGTGATGCATATATTGGAGGAGAGGAGAGGGCTCCATATATCTTCCCGCTTAACATCACTACTATGGATGAATTTGAGGGAAGAGAACCAGACATATAAGGATGGCATGTTACAATATAATGTAACTTCTGATACCCTAAAAAATTTCTTCAATGATTTGTCCTTAAGATGTCTTGTCCACCTACTATTATTACACAACACCTCATGTCCTTGTTCTCAGCTTCTCCTTGGGAATTCACACATCTATCCCCATAGCAGCTGTGTATTATATGATGGGACGAGGTGCAATAACTTGTCATTGGAACATGAAGAAAACATTTGTGTGGCAGCTGACATTAAGCCCACGGTGTTTTATTTTCTTTTAGAGGTTATAGTCTAGTCACTGTAAAATGATTAGCAGAAGCTGGACACCTGCTTTGAAAATAAATTCCTGGACTTTCTATGGGAAGAACTAGACTGTCTGTAGAAAGCCTCTAGGCATGAATAAGCTTGATTAAGAACTGAATTCTGCCTTAGTGTTTGAAAGGCTGGTTGTGTCTAACAGTATGCTTCATAGTTAAAGGTATGCTGTCAGACGTATTAGTCTCGTACCAATGAAGTAGATAAGGTCACTCTGTTATTTGTATTTCTCAAATTCTGTCCCTATGACAAGTCCTTCTGTAACTGCTGCTTGTAGGGCTCATTAGACTTGATGTTTTTCCCCCTTTCTTTGTGAATTTGACATTGCAGCTGACCTATTCTACCTATGACAGTTCTGAGTTCAGTCTTTTATGCTCTACAATAATTGTGACTACTTACACACACTTTTTACAAACTATGAACTCTTTTAAGTACCTAGTGAATACTTCTATAATCCTTACAGCATCCATATGAAGTAATATTATTTGCATCACTATTTGAGGAAACTGAGGTACAGAGGCCCAAGTCAAGACATTAACAACCACCTCTTTTCCAACCATCAACATGCATTTTTATGGATTTAAGACAAAAGTATGTAAATCTTTAATCTGACCATTCTTTGGAATACTGGATCATGAAATATTTCTGTGATGACCTGGGCAACACTAACATTTCATCCTGGGCAAAGAAAAGTGAGTCATACACACAAATCCACATACAGGATATGAGCCAGAAGAGAGAACTGAGGTAGGAGTCCTTGGAGGAGATAATCTCAGCAATAGGGGGTGAAGAGTGTGAGGGTGAAAGGGGATAGTAAGTAATACAAATGCAACAGAGAGACCAGTTCAGTTTAAAGAGCAGAAATCAGTTAGTTGCCAAAGACACTAATGCAGTACTTGCCTTTCCTACTTCAATGAATGAGTTCCTTGAAAAAAAGGTAGTGTCCCTATTTCAATGTCTCACTTCCCCTCCTCAGTATTTCGTAAGATAACTCCAAAGACTTTGCCTTTATGAATCAAATGAAAACACACACACACACGCAGCACAAGAGTGCTTTGTAAATTATACAGTACCATTCTAAAGGTTTCCTGTGATCACAGTAATTAGGTTGGAAGAAGTTTCCTTTGAGTTTTAGACTTATAATAAACTGAAAGCAAGGATTAGTAGAGAAGAAGTGGCTGACAACATGTTGATTTTATAGCACAGTCCCTCCAAGCTAACATAGCTTCTATTCATGGTGAATCCTTTGCTTTACGTGGAGCTTATGGATATAAAAATAAGGAGGATCCAAACAAAAATATGACCAGATGCCAATTCCTTCAGAGCCTCTGGGGGAATAGGAAGGTAGGAACCCCATACTTCTTAGTTCAGGCTGCTACAGAAAAATTTATTTCTCCTGGTTCTGGAGACCAGGAGTTCAAGATCAGGGTGCCAGCCTGGTCAGATACTGGTGAGTACCCTCCAGCAGGTTTCAGAATGTCTACTTCCTGCTGTACCTCCCAATGCTGGAAAGAGGATAAGAGAACTCTCTAGGATCCATTTTATAAAGGCATTAGTCCCATTCATGGGGATTCTAACTTCACGGCCTAATTATCTCCCAAAGGCCCACCTCCTAATACCATCACACTAGGTTTAGGATGTCAATCTATGAGCTTGGGAGGGAGATAAACTTTCAATTCATAACACCATAGAAGATTTTCATGGCTTCTGGTCATGGCTCTTGGTCATGCTTCTCTTCCGATATTACCTTCTTCCCCTTGGCTTTCCATATTTTTATTCAGAACACTTGAAAGTTGGTCTACTTTCTGAACTTGTAGAGTTAATTTTTTCAGTCTTCAGTGCCAGATACAGATAGGTTGCTGAGAAGAGGAATGAGAGCCCTTTCACAAATATTTTGTGAATTCCGCAAATGTTCATCCTTTGAATTGGAGTCAGTGTTTTTCCATACTGCTAAGCACCATGTCTGTGTTCTTGAGATACCCACTGATTGTTGATAATTAGCATCCAGAAAGTTACATGTAAGGTAGAAATGCTTAAGTTTTTCAGAACACTATCATGTCACATAACCCATATAGCCTGGAAGAAATTATATTCTAATTTAAATTATGGGGAAATTATTTCTTAAATTTCCCCTCTTTCCCCTAAGGGTTTTCTGTTGCTTTGTTTTAATAGCACCAAAGAACCATTTAGAGCATTTTTCAGCCCAGATGAGAGATTCAAGTCATTGAGTGCAGAGGTATAGGGTCTTATCAACAAAATTAGCACTTTTTCCCTTGTCCCACACATCAGCATGTTTTGCTCTGTCTCCATTTATGCAAATTTTCTTTCACAATACTAAAGTGAAAGTTTTAAATATCTCTTTTTAAAAATTATTTTTAGACTTATTCCAGACACTCTGGAGCTTTGTTATTCTGAATGGCATTTTTTTTCTATTATAATTTCTACTTGGTTGTTGCTGGTGTACATCTTTGTGGTACAGACCTTGGTGAGCAGCATCAACGTCACCTGGAAAATTCTTAGAAAGTCCCAACCCCTAGCATCACTCTGCACCTAGTCAATCAGACGTTCTCTTTCCACAAACCTTCAGCTGATTCACATGGACATAAAAGCTGAGAAATGTTAGTACAGAGAAACTTGACTTAGAGAATGGTTCTCTTAATTTTCTCCTAGAAAGAAAAACTTCCATAGCAGAATGGAGTCTGTGGTCCAATTGTCCCTCAGCACTTTCTCTTCTGCTCTGTCTTTGCTATCTCAGATCTATTCTTGAATCCCCTCCGTGGGATTTTTCTAGGAAAATGCACTTTAAAAATCTATATGGGATTGCAGATTTTTAGTCCTATGAGATATTGCTTGTCATCTGATTTTACATGCATTGTATAAATTTTTCTCAACTTCTTAGATATTTCAGAGTCTCTATTTCCTAAAACTTTTATTTAATAACTTATTTTTATAATATTAATGGGATATGTGAAAGAAGGAATATACATGAGAGTCCAGCAGCCATCTGGAATCAGAAGTCTTCTAAATATATTAAATCCAGTAAAGTCAATGCAATCAAATAATGTTCTTTTTAGTTTCTAAAGCAATAATTTTAGAATTATATGCTACCTTGTCTAGTTAATATTGATTTTATATATTTATCAGTTGTGTTGAATTTATACTGAAACTCTCCTTGAAATTCCAGATCATATTCAGGCAAAAGAATTTTGATTAAAAGCTTTTTAGATTTTGACTAATAATTCCAAATTGTCTCAGGAAACTAAACCTTGATGATGATGATGATGATGATGACGATGAGGATGATAATGATTTTGGTATTTTAAGCTAAGTTACCCATGTCACATTATTGGTCATTCCATCTAATGGAGAAGTAAGGATAATGATGCTCACTTTCTCCATGATTAGATTGATGTGATCTACATAGAACTCATATCTTCTGTCCAGATATTTCTGAGATTTACTTATTGACCATTTATTTTTGTAAATTCTTATTCTGAGTACAACTTATAAATCAGTACTATCCATACTCATTTTCCAATTCTTATTTGGGACAAAAAAAGCTTTGGACCTCTTCTAGGTTTTGACTCTGGTATTGGAAATGACTACCGGTCATAATATTTGTCATAATATTAGAACAATTATTTTTGAAAATTAGAATAGTTATCCATATAATAATGTCATTAAATTTGTAGCTTAAGAACAGACTTGCTTTGCCTTTTTAAGAGGGGTATAATTGAGGGGCACCTGGCTGACTCAGTTGGAAGAGCATGTGACTCTTGATCTCAGGTTCATGAGTTTAAGCCCCACAATAGCTTTAGAGATTATTTTTAAACAGTACATAATCTTTAAGAAAAAAAAAAGAGGAGAGCAATTGAAATTGCCTGGAAATTACATTTTTAAATTTTTATTTAAAAATTTTTTATGTTTATTTACTTTTGAGAGAGAGAAAAAGACAGAGTGGGAGCAGGGGAGGGGCAGAGTAGGAGGGAGACACAGAATCCAAAGCAGGCTCCAGGCTCTGAGCTGTGTAGGGCTCGAACCCATGAACCACAAGATCATGACCCAAGCAGAAGTCAGACGCTTAACCAACTGAGCCACCCAGGCACCCCATCTGGAAATTAATTTTAACATTAGGTAGGATCAAGGGCTTGTATTACACTTATAAATAATAATAGCAGAGAATGGCTACAAACTACTATTCTAGCAGAGTGTTTCTCCTTCTCCATCTTAAATGTGTATGCAGATCACTTGGGGATCTTGTTAAACTAGAGATTCTGATTTTCTGTGTTTAGACTACAGCCTGGGGTTTTGTGTTTCAATAAGCTCCCAGGTTATTACTAATGCTGCTGGCCCACACTGCACACATTGAGAGTAAAGCTGAAGAGCAGTGGTTCTGAGTGTGGGCTCCCTGGAGGCAATGTGCATTTTAATAAGCACTGGAGTGATTTTGATATACCCTAAATCTTAAAAACTCTGCTCTAACAATAGAAGTATTTATGTTCTCAAGACCCCAATCCAACTGTTCACCCTTCATTAAAGATGAAAGAAAGCAAAGACATCATCCAATGTCCATAAATGAATGCCTTAAAATAGTTGTTCTATGGGACAAGGAAGAAGTTAGTTTTCCTTGCCAAACAGTTTCTCCTTGAAGTAACTTTAATGCTATCATGGAGGAGCATGTTATTCACCTCTCCTTATGGCATGTATAGAAATAAATAAAGACTGGGATTGCTTTACTGTAGCATGACATGTCCCACTATGGAGATAGGATGCTTACTTCTTTATTAAAAATTTTTTAATGTTTATTTATTATTGAGAGACAGAGAGACACAGAATGTGAGCAGGGGAGGGGCAGAGAGAGGAGGAGACACAGAACCCAACGCAGGCTCTAGGCTCTGAGCTGTCAGGACAAAGCCCAACGTGGGGCTTGAACTCACAAACTGTGAGATCATGACCTGAGCCAAAGTCGGTCACCTAACCAACTGAGCCACCCAGGCGCCCCTAGGACCCCTACTTCTTACAGCTCCACTGCATTGGAACATAGGCATTAAGATTTCACAAGGTACACATTAGATGTTAGAGGGTATATCTTAATGGGAGAAGAGAAAAAGTATAATTATTGCATAATTATAAATTATCTCCACATAACACATAATAAATAAGCATATTATAAAATACAATATATAAAGGGCCTGGTGCATTACTTTTGCTTTTTTATAAACAATCCACTAAGGCTTTCTTTTTTCCTCAAAAGCTTTGGTGGAAAATTGCAATATTGGCAAAAGTTTCTGAAAAAATATTTTGGAGGCAGTTTGCTTAGACTACTCTCCAAAAACAACACAGAGATAGGTTTGTACAGGGCCCAAATACAGGTAGCTACCTCAATTAACCCATTGTCTCATCTCCAAGGCAGCTGAAAGAGGAGAGGGCAACTCAGGAAAGGGGCCCAGCTCACTCTTGCACATTCATTTTAATAAAGTTCACAGAAAGGTGAGGAGCTTTAGAATTATCAGTAGAGTAGGGGAAGATGGAAAAAGATGCAAATGAGACCAAAGCCTGTACTCAGGAACCCCAAATTCAAAGTCATTAGGAACTTGGGGCATTAAGGAATATCTTCAAATGGGCAGTAGCCATAGACTTGCCCAGGGTCACTAGGCAACCTCTCATGATTTATTTGTCCAGTTTCTATGAAATATCCACGCTAATCAGAGAATGGAACAGATGGGCACAAATGGACCCATTTCTAGTTTTATAATTGCTTTGATCATGAAGTATTCTTCTTTCAACCATTAGCAGCAGGGCAGTCAAAGCAGTTTTCAACCTGACCTCTTCATCTTACCTATGCTTTTCCACTTAATTCAAGATAAGGTTGATGGGCCACAGGTCCAGAAAAATCATGGAGGTTTTCATTTTTGAGCCATAGAAATAAGTCAACTTCCTCTTTGCTCCTACTCAAAATAGGCTCTTCTCTTCTTCCATTAAGATCCACCTTCTTACATCCAGTATGTATTTTTTTAGAATTGTAACTATGTCCTCCAAAACAATTTAACATGTAGAAGTAAAGATCCTATCTTCAGAATGAGACATGTCATGCTACAATAAAGCAGTCCCAATCTTAAGAGAAGTAAATCAACCAAATGGCAAAAAGTCTGATTCAGAGATCTGTGATAATTTTTATGACAAATTGCATTTTCCAAAGATCACAGAAAAATATTTTCTATCTCACATACTCTTACAGCTAGACTTCTACCCTCCTCCCATTGAGAAGTGGGATTCTACACTTCTTCTCCTTAAATGTGGCTTGTGACTTTGACCAAAGTAAAGCAGGGTGACTTCCAATGCTAGTTCATAAGAAGTGATACAGGTTCTGCCTGGATCTTTTTGGGTACCTGTTCTTGGAACACAACCACTATGCTGTGAGAAAGCCCAACAAGCAGCCACATGAAGGGCACCTGTGTAGGTGCTTCAGGCCAATAAGCCTGTTGAGAGCTCACATTAGCCACCAGACAGGTGAGTAAGTGAGCCTGTTGATGATTTAAGCTCCCGGCCATCAAGTCACCCCCAGCCTTTGGAGATTCAAAGTTGAAGTCCCAAGTATCAAAGAAACACAATGTCTCACTTTGCTCTTTCCAAATTCCTGACTCACAGAATGGATGAGCCTAATGATACGATTGTTGCTTTATTGGGTAGTCTGTCATGCAGCCATGCTAGCTGGAAGAGTCCTTTTCTGTAAAAGACACTCAAATACACACAAAATGCGTTTACAGGGAAGTGGCTGGCATTTACCATGTAAAGTTTTTCTTTCTCTTCACAGTGTTTCCTACACTTCTACAAAAGAAAGCTATTTCAAAAATTATATGTTGCCCCATTCCTTTAACTCACTGTTAGTTCCTGGTCTGATCAGATAATATGGTGACTACAGTTGGTGGCTCCAAAAGGCTGTGGGAAAACCATAAATCTTAGGATTTATCTCACCTTTAACATGGTTTCACCCTCAGTCATACTGATAAAAACGTACCTAGTGCAGAGGCATGAATACATTCCAAATCAAGATATTCCAGATTCTTTGCAGGACCAGGCTCACTCTTTGAAAGCGGTTGCATGGCTTGGCATGGGCCTTGATTAAGGGGTGGGCTAAGCTCTGACACAGTACAGCTTCCTCATGGCCTGTTTTCCCTCCCAAACTTTATCCAGAATGATGACTGCCAAACAGGCCATCAGGATTTGTTCAATGCTTGCTGCTCACATGTTACATCCAGATCCAAGTTCGTCATGTGATTGGAAGGAGATGTTATGAAACATAGACTTTATGTTTACATTTAGCTCCATATGGACTAGCATGGAGATTTCTCTGGCATAACTTGTTCTTTCACATCTGCGGAGCAGCAGTGAGCTGACTGTTCCCTACAGATCAAGACTGGTGAATATGTTTGGATAAAAATCAAAGGACTATTTTGGATACCTTAGACTTGAAAAATATTTAGAGGCATCCTCTCTGTGCTAATACAATCATCGAAGGAGATGATGCAGTAGGATACAGAGGAGTTTAGAAATGTGTTTGTAGGAAACAACAGCAATGTTTTTAAAGAAGTAATTGCTGCTAAATACCCTCAACTTGCAGAACATTTAGGTGGTTCTGGCTAATGTCAGAGAGGGGTGGGTCTCATAAAAGCACCAGGAGAGATTATAAGGGAAAACATACATGAAGAAAAGAGAAAAATTAAGTATTTATAAGGTATTCATAAATAAGATAAAGAATCATAATACCAAAAATGTGAAAGGAATATTGGAGTAAAGTGGGAGAAGACTGGCCACATATGGTCCCATCCAGGCATGGTGCTAAGACTTTCTTTATCACATGGGTGATATCTCTTTTTATTAAGAGCCCCAACCTTTGCTTTTGTATTTACAAATAACTGAGCTGTTAAAAACAGTGGGAGCCCAAGAGTTTGTTTACTTGGGATTTAGTGAAATTTCAAAATAGGGCCAAGTATTTTTGCTGAAAGAACCATAGGCTTGTAGTTGGCAACTCTGATGGGCCCTGGTGAGTATCTTCACTGACCAGATGCTGTAAGTTCTTACGTGATTGGCTATGGGATGATCTGCATGCATTGGCTCTACTTCCACATGGCTTCCCAGAGCTAGCCAGAAGAAAGACTTCCATCTGGAAACGGATTTATCGAATCCTCTTGTTGCCTCTGGGCCATTCCCCCATCTCCTTAGTCACTGGTTCTCAGTTCCACAGGCTAGCAGCACCAGCTTCAGCTGGGAATTAGTTAAAAATGCAAATTCTTGAGTGTCACATCAGATTGACCTCAGAAACTATAGAGATAGGCCCACACAGCCTGTATCTTAGCGACTCATCCAAGCAATTCTAACACATGTTAAAGCACCATTGTCTCAACTCATGCATGACTTTCTGTCAGCCCAGGTAACTCATGGGTTAGGTTTGGGGGAAAGGCCAGGAGCAAGTCCACCAGCCTCTTCCTCTCCATGTTATCCATACACTGTTCCTGCCAGGGCCTCTTCTTTGGCAGTTTAGGAGCCCAGACTGGAAGTCAATACAACTGAGTCTTTCTCTTTATTCTATTTTTTTTTTAAAGCAATCCTAATTCTCCTTGAGATAGTGTGATTTCATCTGACTAAGGAGGGGAGAGGGTCAGTAAAAAGGAAGTGCAGAAAAGAAAAAAAGAAAACACTTTTAGATACGATCTCTAAATGAGATGATGTGATGACATGATATTAGATTATACAGTCCATCTAATTTAACATCTGTTTATGTTTAGCAGGTATGTCACATATGGGGGAAGATATACCTTTATATAAACAAGAATCAATAAAATAAATTTTCCTATGCTTTGTGCCTAGTCCATATAAATGATATTACTATTTTTTTAATATTTTTAAAATTTTGTTAATGTTTGTTTATTTTTGAGAGAGAGAGAGAGAGAGAGAGAGAGAGAGAGAGAAAACAAACGAGTCAGGGAGGGGCAGAGACAGAGGGAGACACAGAATCTGAAGCAGTCTCCAGGCTCCCACCTGTCAGCACAGAGCCCAACATGGGGCTCGAACCCATGAACCATGAGATCATGACCTGAGCCAAAGTTGGACGCTTAACCGACTGAGCCACTCAGGTGCCCCCAAAAATATATTTTTAAAATTTTTTTAATGTGTGTTTATTTTTGAGAGAGTGACAGAGTGATGCGGGGGAGGGGCAGAGAGAGAGAGAGAGAGACACACACACAGAATCTGAAGCAGGCTCCAGGCTCCCAGCTGTCAGCACAAAGCCCCATGCAGGGCTCGAACCCACGAACCGTGAGATCATCATCTGAGCTGAAACCAAGAGTTGGACACTTAACCGACTGAGCCACCCAGGTGCCCCTAAGTGATATTACTATTAAGATGATATCAGAGATTCTTTATTTTTATTAGAAGTTATAAATGTTAACTTGATCTATAAATGTTAAATCATTTGTCCTAAAGCTTCTATCCCTCTAGAGTATATAAGAATATAAGAAATGACTCTCAGAATGGTCAACCTGAAGGCATTAAAGCTATTTCACTGTTCTTCAGCTTCCAGTATAGTAAGCTCCTGCCATAAAAATGCAATAATCAGAATTTGCATTTATAGTTTAACTTGAGTTGCCACCTCCTGTTAGAGACAGGTCAATGCTTCCTCAAAAGTCATATTCAGTCACAATACTCTTGGTTCAAACATTTATGTCTATTATATAGGAAAGGAAAGTTGTATATGTGTATGTGGTGGTGGTGGTGGTGGTGGGGTGTGTGTGTGTGTGTGTGTGTTTGTGTGTGTGTGTGTGTTCATCTCCCTTTCTCTATCATCTTTTTCTTTCCCTTCTTCATTTAAACATGTTTATATTGCTTCTACCCTACTAAACTAAGATACAGTAAGATAAAATCAGATCCTTTTCTCCTGAACCCTGTTCTGAGACTTCTACTCTCTGTATCTTCACTGAAAAATGTTAATGTGACGTATAGTCTGAGGGAAGCCTATTGTGTGGAAATAGCTCCTTATAATTATTTTGGTTCTAAATAATATTCCATTAATTAGGGTTGCAAGTTCAAAAGCCACATTATTTTTATAATGTCAAGTGCACCTTTCAAAACTTATTTTTTATACATAAAGCTATTTTTGTGACAACTCCAATCACCTGCACTGTTAATTTATACATATTCAATTAACTAAAGTATCATGTTAAATATTAATAATGATTAGCCTTGCTTAATTAAATGCCTTTAAACATTTTAAACTACAATCAATCCTCAATTAAACACACTTAATTTAATTAAGTACTTCTACTGCATGTCAGGACAAACTACGTATTTAAAGCAAAATGCCTCTAAGTTCTGAAGTAACTCTTTGAAATATGTAAACTCAAACTTATAAATATGGTGAATTAGGTTCTTTTAAGCATTCTGTTATTGTTTGTAAACAATTAAATTTTATTACACCTTTTAATTTAAAGTCATAATTCTAAATCATTTATTCATTTCCAACTGAAATAATAAAGTAAATCTACCAGGTGCTCTCAATGCCAGATTTTCTTAAAATTGTAAACCCCTTTATGACAAACACTTAGGACGTTCATAAATTTGACAAGAAAGGTCTTGTTTTTTAATGTTTTTAGTTTAAATAGCCTCCACACCCATTGTGGGGCTTGAACTCATGACCCTGAGATCAAGAGTCATAAGCTCCAATGGACTAAGCCAGCCAGGTGTCCCACAAGAAAAGTATTAATATGAGGATTTGATTAATTTAGTCACCTCATAATTTAGTTTTAAATATTCCAAGTGATTGCACAGTGATATACTCAAATAATTTGCCATCTCAAAAGTTATTCAATAGAATACTGGGATGATGAGATAGTAGCTAATTGATAAGATCCCAGACCACAATACAGGACCCAGCAATTATGAGCTTCCAGGATGAATCAG
This sequence comes from Panthera uncia, assembly GCF_023721935.1. Classification (NCBI taxonomy): domain Eukaryota; kingdom Metazoa; phylum Chordata; class Mammalia; order Carnivora; family Felidae; genus Panthera; species Panthera uncia. The sequence continues at coordinate 32,694,064 of NW_026057578.1, read as the reverse complement.
CAGGCATCATGGGTGAACACACTGTTCCCTTTCTTCTGGTCTGTTTCTTTTTGCTACATGAACACAGGTTCCAACATCCATGTGTATGTACCCACTGGGACTGTATATGCCTCTCTTTAATTGTGCACTCTAATTCAATGTCTTATCTCCCTGGTTGCTCCCAATTACCTTTATCAATTGATTGCATTCAACTGCCCTCCTCATTTCCTAATTTGATTCTGCCTTATGTTCCCACATGTCCTGTCTGGACCTTGATATAATTCTTTTGTTATATTTTGAAACAAGATTTCTTAGAGGCTTACATGTTGTAACAGTTAGGGATTGCATTTGGCTACGTATAGCAAACATCCAGCTATCATAGTTAAATCAAATCAGGGTTTAATTTTCTTACAGAGTCCAGGCCTGGGCAGCTCTATGATGTCAGTGCCTCAGTCTCTTTCATCTTCCTGCTCATCTTTAATTATTACTTTCATCCTCGTTATTACTGCCAAGTGCATGATGGGAGCTCAACTGTGACTTTCTAGCTACACAGCAGGCAGGGAAATGAAGGAGATGATGAGAGGTGGGTGCTACCACAGGTACTAAAATTTCCCTCACATTTTCAGTGTCTTCATCACATCTGTTTGACTGTAATTGCTTTCATCCTCATAGTTTTCCCTAACTCTTCTTTGCCCTGGTTTCTGGCACAGAGTTCCTACAACCTTTGTAGTTTCCTAAGCGAGTAGAACATTAGGAACATCTCTTGCTGTAGTATTTGTCTTTGGTTCCATCCCTCACACAGGGCTCCTAAAAGCCTTGTAAATTCCCAAGTGATAAGGGCTCCTGGATAGCTCCCAGGTGGGGGCGCCGGGGGTGGGGGGGTTGGTGGTTAGGAAAGGCTGTCACTAGAAAGACCAAGCCATGAATAAAGCTTGGATTTTCAGCCTCATTCCTCATCCTCCAAAGCAGGGAGAGAGGCTGGAAATGAAGGTAGTAATTGATTGTGTCTACATGAGGAAACATCCATAAAATCCTAATAGCAGGTGGATCAGAGAGTTTCCAGGTGAGTGAAGACATCCACACTAGGAGGGTGACACACCCCAACTCCACAGGTAAGACACAGATAAATGAAGGGAGAAATGCTGTTTCTACAAAAATGAATTTGCATATGAGTGCGTTACAGTGATATAATTGAAGTAAGGATAGATTAAACTATGAAAAAACTGGGAAAATTGTTTACGTATAGAAGGATTCATCACTATCATTACTTTGCAGGTAGCTAAATTCTTACTCCACTCTTAAGAAAGCAAATCTGGATATTATAGAAATTGTATTCTTAGGATTTATGGAGGAAAAACAAGACAGAATTCCAACATGCATACACATGTTCTAAGAAGGGACAAAGGCAATAGTAATGTAATAGATGTCATCCTGATAAGTTATAAGAAAAATTCTCACCTTAAGGGCACTAAGACGTCTGCTTATTAATAGAATTCTATTTAGAATTGTCTTTTTTTTAAATGTGAATCAACCTGATAAAATGATTATTGAATGTGGGTTTTGAATAATAAATTTTCTTAAAACAAAGGCCACTGTATATTACTTCTTGTTCTCCTGTGGCATGGATCTCATCAACAGATCCTCTGTTTCTACTATAGGAGGATGTTAAAATCCTCTTGACAGGCTTGGGGGTGGGGGTTGGTTTCCAAGTACTTGGCACTGCCTATTTCCACAGCTTTCGCATTCCCACATGGGCACCCTATGCTCCACTGATGCCAAACTGGTTACTCCTTTCCAGGAGAGAGAGTCTCTCTTCCTTGTCTGGTCTTATTAACGTGTTGTTGTTATTCCTAGAAAAAATTTTCTTTCCAACTTCTGCCTAGTAAATTCTACATTTCTTTCAGTATTCAGCATGACTTTTTATCCCTTCCTTGGTGCCATTCCAGCTCCCCCTGCCCCCTGCCATACACACACACTCCATACTTGTGCCACATAGATTTCAAGATTTCCCTTCTCTGTGCTTTTATAGAACTCTGTAAATACGTGTAGTTTAGCATTTACCATTGCATGGTACTATGGGCTAAATGTGTCCACTCAGGATTCCTATGTTGAAATCTAATCCCCAGTACTATGGTATTCTCTGCCATGAGAAGATACAAAGAGAAAAATGGCCATTTGCAAACCAAGATGGGGCCTCTCACCAGACATTGATCTGTCAGCACCTTGATCTTGAATCTCCCATGCCTCCAACTTCAGGAAATGAATTGTTTAAGTCACTCAGTCTATGGTAGTTTGTTACAGAAGCCCAAACTAAGATATTTGGTAACTGAGTTTTACTTGTGTTACCAAGCAAGAAGGCAGTCCCCAAATGGAGTCACTTCATGCTAAGCAGACTTAATTACAGTTTCAGCTCTCCCAGAAATGGAATCTCAAACCAGTTGATCAGGAATCACCTGATCAGCACTAGTGAGGTAATCTTCGTGACAGAACCCAGCCATCACCTAAACGGAAGTGACTTCTCCACGACCATGACAGGTCTGTTTTTTGCTAGTATAACTTCCTGCTCCCTTCTTCCTATAAAAGTCTTTTATTTTGTACAGCAGCTCTGAGCTTTTTTCTATCTGTTATATTGGACACTGCCTGATTCATTTCTGATTAAAGCCAATAAGATTTTTAAAACCCACTCAGTTGAATTTTGATTTTTTAACACTTGATTATTTCTCAGCTGTACTCTGGAGTTGCCAAGGATTGTGTGTTACTGAATTATTTTATCCCTCACTCCCAAAGCGGTGCCTGGTACATAACAGTTCTGCTGTGCTTGTTTTTATATTTGATTGTCTTTAGAAAATAATGCCAAGATTCTGTGACCATGTCACATATGTCAAATGTTAAGTCTTCCTTGCATTTCACCCTATTACCTATCTGCTAACTCCATACTGCTTAGAAATACCCAATAAGCCTGATAAAGCCAAGACGTACACTGACTGGGAAAAACTAAATATTGAAAGTTCACTAGTCATCAGGAAATAAAATTAAAACCACAGTGAAATGGTACTACAAATATACCACAAGAGCTAAAATAAAAATAGAAAATAAAAAACACCAAGTTTTGGCTAAAATGTAGAACAGTCAGAACTTTCGCACACAGCTGCTAGAAGTACAGACCAGCACAGCTCCATCTGAAAACCGTTTGGCTGTTACTAATACTGAACATATGCATGCCCTCTGATGGAGGCAGCAACAGCACTCCTAAGTGTGTGCACAACAGAAACATGCACATGTTAGCAAAAGACATGTATGAGAATGGCTGCTCTTCATCAAGCCGAAAGCTTGACAATGCCCAAATTCAACAACAATGGAATGGATAACTAAATCATAAGAATCCAAGCAGTGAAATGAGAAAGAATGATCAACAATTACATGCAACAATATGGATGAATTTCACAAACAGGATGCTGTCTGAGAGAAGCCAGCCACAAAGAATGCATGCTGTATTTTTCCATTTATGTAAAGTACAAAAACTGGCAGAACTAATTTTTGCTGCTAGAAGTCAGGAGAGTGACTGAACTTGAGTGGGGCACAGTGCTGGATGGCATCACTGGGGGCACTTCTGGGGGTGCCAGTGATGTTTTGTTTCTCCACGTAGCTACTGATTTAGTTTGTAAAAAAATCATGAAACTCAGATATATGCTTTTTTTTTTTTGTATGTACTTCAATTTTTAGAAAATGTATGAACCTATGGAGTGATGCACACATATAGATCCAGAGGCTGGTTTAACATACGTATTTGTGATTATTAGTATTATGTACATTGAACAACATCTTTATTTATATTTTTCCAAGCTTACTAATTTAGCATCTACACTGAGGACTTGGTGATTTGAAGTACTTTACTTAATAAGAGCTATAACAAATGGAGAGCTTCCTCTGTGTCAGGACCACTTCAGAATCAGCGATTTAAGCTAAAGGATACAGAGCCTTGAATGGCAAGCCTAGTACCCACACTAAGATCTGATTCCAATATCCACGACCTATAAAACCTTCCACAGATCACCTAAATTTATTTTCTAGAAAGAACTATTTTCCCACATTTGTTAATCAAGGATATTTAATTTTCCATCAGTTGGAGATGGCCAATATTGCCATAAGAAGTTGATACAACTGCAATACTAATGAATAAAGCCTGGTTCTCTAGCCTTTGCAGCCTCACTACAAAACTATACTATTTCCCATTCTCCTCTGATTAAATTTACAATCAACAGGTTTAGGTCTCACTCACAGGCCCTATGAGTTCTGGATGTTTCATTTCTCCTTATTCTGGGCCTGGACAGAATGACTAGTCTCTGTCTGGGGGCACTGGTGTGTTAATGGCCAAGGGAACAGGCAACAGACACACAATGGCTCTTCACCGCTGCTTGGAGTGGCATAATCACTCTTGCCCACATTTCACTGGCCCAAACAGGTCATATTGTCATACCCGACTTCAGTGGAATGGGGAGTTTTAATCTCCCCAAAGGGAAGGATACCTAACACGGGTGTCAGCATCAGCTGCCAGATGAGGGAGCATGATCCCCTTATAGGGATGGACAGCAAACACTGAAGAATAATACCACATGCTACTATAGGTGTTTTAAGTGCTACTTATTGCCTTCTACTCCATGAATAAAATAACTTACTTATCTATTAATCAATGGAGAAACAGTAATACTATTTTGCAGTTTGTTATAAACGGTGCTTACGAATGTTTCCTCGGAGATATTTGCAAGAGTTTCTCTAAGATGAACACCTGGAAATGTGATTGCTAGGAAGTAGTTTCATATGCATCTTTACTAGATCTTGCCAATTTTTTTCCATAAAGTACAAATTTACTCTTACCAGCAATGCATAGGATTTTCTGATTCTCCACATATTGTTATCTATACAGTGATATAACACTGCACATGTTAGTATCAGGTTTCTTTGGAAATAGTAACTCTGGGTGACATTAACATGGATATTCATTGTACTTGTCCATGTATATTATGCATAATTGAAACACTTTCTTAATACTTAACTAATTTAATTTATACATAAGAATATTTTTAAAAGTAAAAGAAAATTAAGAGAAGGCCCACAGAAGCAAGTTGACGTGAAGAATCCCTGAATCTACTGTCATAACCTTTTAAAAAAATATAGATACAGTTAAATAATTTATATAGAGTGATATAGAAGTTTTCTTCTGAATGTTCACAATGTTCCTCTATTATTTTCTCCTCTAACCACTAAGGACTTCTACCAGTACAAATACCTGATGAAAAAACATTTTCTTTGCTGCCTTTGAAATATTACTGGATAGAGAAGATGTGGTTAATGGCCTTCTACCATGTTCCTCAGCCTACTGGAGCTTCTTGAGGTTGTAAACAATTCCCACATGTGCCAATTTTTTGTTTTCCTTTAAGTGTCACATCTGTGTCTACAGGTCGCCTCTGGCTTTAGGAGCACGACTGACCCACAGTGGCAGACTGAAAGTGCCAGTACACTAAATTCCCTAAGAGCCACTCTTGACAAACTAGGAACAGAGGTTCCCCAGGTTCCTGAACCTTTGCACGGACGGTATTCTATGGACTCTCTCTCAAAGGGGCCAAACTCCAGTTATCCGTGGTGGTAACCTACCCATTAACACACCCTTTATTGGTCTTCTTGCCCTTCTCTCTCCTTGCCTTGGTTTTCTGGGATAACTCTCAAGCAAGCTACTTGCAGTGAATGCTGGTCTCAGTCCAGCTGTGGGGGTGCAGGGGAGGGAAACAATCTTTCTTCCTGGCTTGTGTCCTGTGAATTGGACTGACAAAAGATGGATTAGCAAAAGAAAAGAAAAAACAAACACAAATTTATCAACACATGCATGGCACAGACACGTGGGAGTACCCAGTGATGAGAAACTCAATGGGGTGGTCAGAACCTGAGCTTATATATAGCATCTTACCAAAGGATGATAAATTTGTAGAGAAGTGACAAGATGAAGAAAAAGAACTTCAAGATTTTAGGGATGGAAATTTTCAGGGAGATAAGTATATGGGAAAACTAATAAAAGATAAAGGTTGCTTTAGCAAGGTTTGTTACATAGATACCTCTGGTGCCATCTCTGGGCTGTGGAGAGTTGTCTCCAGTGATTAACTTTAGTCCTTCCTGGTAGGGAGGACAGGGAGGACATCTTCACAAATTTATGTCCTGCTTTTAGGCAAATAGGGAGGGCAGAACCTTTCCTGTATCTGTTTCTTCTCCATTATCTTCAGTTCCAAATAATATGACAAAGTAGCATATATAGGGATGAGATATTCTGCTACCCTTCAGGGATTATTGCCCTGATTAAGAAAGCAGATAAATTTAGGTTTTAGCCAAACAGATGCCTTCCTCCTGCCCCCTACCACCACACCAAGACCCCCAGCTTTCCAGAATCATTCTGTCTTTTCATACTCAAACAAACCTGTCTTCACCCTTTGAAATGTCTCAGCATTTCTCAGGGAGTAGGAGGGAAGTTTGCAGCCTTGTGAGTTGGTGTGCCCTGTAGCCCCACTTCCCTGTCACTTGCCTGTCACCTGCTCTCAGTCCGTCTGACTGCCGTCTCTTCTCTCCAGCTTGCTTTGCCCACAAAGGTCAACACCCCATCAGTTCATCTCCCCCAAAGAACTTAACGCACAAGCCTCTTACATTTAACAGTCTTTTACTCAATTTTGAGTTAATGTAGTGGATTATAGAAAAAAAATAGAAATTCCTTAAAATTGAACATTGGGTCTCCCTGTCCTAAAAATCCATTAATTCTTCCCAGCCATGGCAGACTGTCTGTAGGTTACATTTGCCTTAATCTTCTAAATCCTTACTCCCAACTCCTTCCCCTGATTCCTATCTGCTTGATTCCAAAACAAAATTTCTGTTATTTACTTTGATTAGAAGTTTATGTCTCCCCATATTTTAACTCCTGGTTATTCCTGTACAGCACCAACTCCTTTAAGTGTTTTTCCCAAACAAAAGGCCATCTAATCATTGCCCCTGAGCCTCACAAAGCACAGGCAGGACTTTTTAAATGATGTGTTTTTCTTAACATAATTCAAATTTTTCTGCCCATGTAATCCTTTGTTTGGAGAAGAAGTACAGCCCAAATATTCATTCTCCTTTATTTGAACCCAGAGCTTAAGGGTTGACATTTAAAATTTTTTTTCTGTTAGTTACATTTAACTGCAAAAATTGCATGGTAAATTCTTTTATGTAAACATTTCAGTATTTCATATTTCTATGATCTCTATGACTTAGGACAATTTCAGTTTCAAGTGATGGAAGTCATACCTAGTATGTCTTAAAGGAGAAAAGGCACAATATTTCTCAAATAACAGCAGAGCCTCAGGACTGACTTCAGGTACAGCTAGATACAGGGGATTATGTATTTCCAGGGTATTATGTATTTCCACCTTTCTCAATTTTCTTTGTTCTGTTGGCCCCATTTCCATACAGGTCCTTCAAGTGTTTTGGCAAAATGACAATGAGCTTATATCCTACCTTCTTGGTAACCTTACAGGAAAGGACATGCCTTTTTCCTGATATTTCCAAAAAAGTCCTGATATTTCTCTAATCATTCAAAATAAATCAATTTAGGAATCAATCACAGTAGTCAGCGGGTGTCCAACCAATTCCTACATCTGGGAGTGGTCTCAAGGGGAGAGGTGTTGTTCCCTATAGGACATCATTGTCTTCATAGATGAAAGATAGATGCTGAACAGACATATACGACCCACACAAGAATCTAGTGATGAGTTTTAAACCCTGCTCATAAAACCTTACTGTATTTGCTATTATTTCTTCAGAAGAGAAAAAAGATGAGGTATTATTATCAAACAAGAAATACATATATGAATATCTAAAATATAAGTTGCTTATAGAACTTCTGCACAGTGAAGGAAACAAATATCTATAAAGAAATTATCACAACACCCCAAAACCACGTAATCCAATGAAGAAATGGGCAGAAGACATGAGTAGACAATTTTCCAAAGAAGACATCCAGATGGCTAACAGACATATGAAATGATGCTCTCCATCACTCACCATCAGGGAAATACAAATCAAAACCAAAATGAAATACCACCTCACACCTGTTAAAATGGCTAAAATTAACAACTTAGGGAATAACAGATGTTGGCAAGGATGCAGAGCAAGGGGAGCACTTTTGCACTGCTGTTAGGAATGCAAACTGGTGCAATCACTCTGAATAACAGTATGGAGTTTCCTCAAAAAATTAAAAATACAACTACCTATGACCCAGCAATTGCACTACTAGGTATTTATCCAAAGGATATAAGAATGCTGATTTCAAGGGGCACATGCACCCCCAATGTTTACAGCAGTGCTATCAACAATAGCAAAATAATGGAAAGAGCCCAAATCCCAAAATGTCCGTGTTCATCAACTGATGAATGGATAAAGATGTGATATATATATATATATATATATATAAAATCTATAATATAGATATATTATATATTATATAATATTATATATATTATTATATATTATATTATTATTATATAATATATATATTAATACTACTTGGTAATGAAAAAGAATGAAATCTTGCCTTTTGCAACAACATGGATGGAATTAGAGTGTATTATGCTAAGTGGAGTAAGTCAGAGAAACAAATATATGATTTCACTCATATGTGGAATTTAAGATACAAAATAGATGAACACAGGGGAACAGAAGGAAAAATAAGATAAAAACAGAGAGGGAGGCAAACCATAGGAGACTCTTAGAGACAGTGAACAAACTAGGGGTACTGGAGGAGAGGTGGGTGAGGGGATGGGCTAAATGGGTGATGGGCATTGAAGAGGGCACTTGTCTGGATGAGCACTGGGTGTCAAACGTTAAGAGATGAATCACTGGGTTCTACTCCAGAAACCAGTACTACACTGTATGTTAACTAACTTGAATTTAAATAAATTAAAGATGGAAAAAAAAGCACAGATAACACAAGAATAGCACAGATAATGTGCTTAGGCACCAGTAGAGTCAGACAATAAAACTGGAGAGCCCCAAAGGCTCTCCAACAAGAAAAATAAAAGAAAGAAGTTGCTTTTTGCCTTTAGCTGAGGACTCACTACTAGAAGCCAATTAATAATTTAATCACATTGAAGGGTGTGGAATTTATCTAATTTTCTGTATCTAGGGATTAACATAGTATTACTGAGAGGTCTTTTGCCATTATTTGATATCTATTTGCTAACAGAAAAGAATATTTTTTAGTTTGACTTCTAATTCTAAGATCACATAAAAGCCAGCCAGAAATTGATGAAAAATGTATGTTTTGTATGGGCTTTGCCCAGTATGTTCCTTGGGTGAAAAAGAAGAATTATTCCTGAAGTCTTCCTCTACGGGGGGGAGGGGGGTTTATATAAAAATAATGAGAAAGATTGTACTTAAAATCCATCCTTTGCAGGGGCGCCTGGGTGGCTCAGTTGGTTAGGCATCTGACTTCGGCTCAGGTCATGTTCTCACGGTTCATGGTTCAAGCCCTGCGTCCGGCTTTGTGCTGACCGCTCAGAGCCTGAAGCCTGCTTCCAATTCTGTGTGTCCCTCTCTCTGCCCCTCCCTCGCTCACACTCTCTCTCTCAAAAATAAATAAACAGTAAAAAAAATTTTAAAAAATCCATCCTTTGCAGAGTAGAATATGAAGCATTATAAAAGTTCAAATGAGAGAGAAATTACTGTAGGTTTGAGAAGTTAGGGAGGATTTGAGGTAAAAGACAGATCATGAATTCTGCCTTTAAGAGTAGGTAGGATTTTAAAAAGCAGAGTAAAACAATGAATTTGAGAATCAAATTAAATTATTTTCAAGGAACTAACTTGAGAACTAAATGTGTCTTAGAAATAATAATTTTTTAAATGCTTATTTATTTGAGAGAGAGAGAGAGAGCATGCATAAGCGGGGGAAGAGACAGAGAGAGAGGGAGAGACAGAATCCTAAGTAGGATATGCACTGTCAGCATGGAGCCCAATGCGGGCCTCAATCCCACAAACTGTGAGATCAGGACCTGAGCCAAAACCGAGTCAGACGGTCAACTGACTGAGCCACCCAGGTACCCCAATAATAAAAAAATTTTAAAGCAATAATTTCAAACTTTATAATGAGTGCTGGTGATATATTTCTGTATTATTTTGCCCAAGTATTTATAAAAACCAAATTGACTGAAAAAAATTAATTTATCACACAAATGTTTGGGCTGCACTATTATGTTGGTGACTGAAACAGGTTTTCAGACACTGATTATTTGGAGAGTTGATCAAATGATTCCATAGACTGCCATCTCTAGAACTTTGACTTCAAAATGCCTCATCTTTACATTTAAATTAAAAAATATATATATTTGGGGGCACCTGGGTGGCTCAGTTGGTGAAGCATCCAACTTCAGCTCAGGTCATGATCAGGTCATGGGTCTGACCTGTGCAGTCTGTGGGTTTGGGCCCTGTGTCAGGCTCTGTGCTGATAGCTCAGAGCCTGGAGCCTGCTTCGGATTCTGTCTCGCTTGCTCTCTCTGCCCCTCCTCTGCTCATGCTCTCTCGCTCTCTCTCGCTCTCTCTCTCAAAACTAAATAATAAAACATTAAAAAAAAGCCTCAACTAATAATGTTTCTTTTATCTTTCTGTTCTTGATTAAGAAAGTTTTTACTTGCCTGGTTCTCTTGCTTCTTTGAAAAGTATGGAACACATTGTGAGCAGTAACCAAAAGACTAAATCAAACCCCATTACTGGGTTAGCTATAGGGTTATACAATTTATGATATGCCTACACCACTTTAAGACAATCTCTACTAAGTGGACAGGGATATAGCAACCACTGGATTGAACCATCTACTATACAACATCTGGGCTTGTGAATGGCTAGATTATCAGTGGTACTGATATAATCATGTTAGAAAATCAACCTGATAATATCAGTTTCAACAGATGTGGCCTCTTTTCCCAAATATTTCTAACTTCCCTTAAAATTCTTTGATGGAACTCTCATCCTTGATTTTGTCTAAGTATTTATTCCCAAACAGAGTATTTACTTCAGAAAAGCTACCAAGAACAGTGTATTCCATCGAAATCCTTTAAATAAATTGGGTAGGATGAATGCTATCATTGGAGATGAATGGTTCTATGAAGGTTAACCCATGAAGACTCATCACAAGGTTTAAATATTTTTCTGAACAGTATCCAAACCTCTCTAGTCTGGAAGTCACACATGATCCCACGCCCATGCAAGGTTTCTTATCCTTCCAACCATCATAAGTCATAAACAACAAGGAAACAGGCTCTCTTCATATATTTGGATAGCCCTGCTTCTGTCCCAGGCTGAAACCACTATACACCAAGGCATACGATTAAACAAAAATGTACAACTGAACTTATTTGAACCTTGAAAAAATTTTTTTAGATTTAGATTTGAAGTGATTTTCAGGCCAGTTATAATTTTATAACTAAACTTACAAGACCAAAGCCAATGAAATAAACACTTTACTGTTGAGAAAGAAAGAGAAGACATAAAATAAAACAAAACTTGGCTAAAAGGAAAAGGAAATGCACCATAATTCAAGTATTACCTTTTGAGTCACGGGAAGTTAATTATTAGTTCTTCCAGAGCTTACAAATAAACTTGTGGATCAAAAGTATCTATGGCTTCTCACCTGTGGTCCATGGCAGTGCAGACATATGGCTCCTGCACGTGACTAAAGAGAAAAGTTGTGAATCTTGACTGAATGTGTTGCCTTTGAGTCCAGATACAACATGAGATTAGGGTATGAGGGTGTTTGTGGTTCAGATATGCCCCCTTGATTCCTCATTTTTCTACCACTGAATCTAAAATTGTTCTTATATCTTAATTATTTTCTCTTATTACAATGGAAAAATATCTTGTAAAATCAAAGGTGAATCCTTACACATTTGTTTTCTATCACATACCCTCCCTCATCTACTCAAAAGATTTTGCTTTTACAGTTATTCTCTTATGAATTTATTTTTAAGTATAGTGCCAAGAAGAGATTTATATTAATGATATATATTTAATGCTAAAGGCAATTTTCCCATAAGTACATAGGTCTTTTTTGATTGCTACTTTTGTTTCAGCATTCTATATATATATTTTTTAATATTTATTTATTTTTGACAGAGAGAGAGAGAGAGAGAGAGAGAGAGACAGAGCATGAATGAGGGAGGGGTAGACAGAGAGGGAGACACAGAATCTGAAACAGGTTCCAGGGTCCGAGCTGTCAGCACAGAGCCCCACGCGGGGCTTGAACTCACGGTCAGTGAGATCATGACCTGAGCTGAAGTTGGATGCTCAACCAACAGAGCCACCCAGGCGCTCCCACCATTCTATCTATGTTTGATAAACACTCTCTCAATTATTGTTGTTTTTAAAAATGTGTACCTTATAGGGGCACCTGGGTGGCTCAGTCGGTTGAGCCTCCGACTTTGGCTCAGGTCATGATCTCAAGGCTTGCTTGTGAGTTGGAGCCCCATGTGGGGCTCTGTGCTGATTGCTCAGAGCCTGGAGCCTGCCTCAGATTCTGTGTCTCCTTCTCTCTCTGCCCCTCCCCCACTTGTGCTCTGTCTCTCTAGCTCTCAAAAGTAAATAAACATTAAAAAAAATATGTACCTTGTAAGTCAGGTCCCATAGCGTGCATGTTTATAAAAAAATGTCTTTGTTGTTGAACATTTTTCCTCCAGGCAAAATTTAGAATGAGATTATCAATTATACTAAAAGGATAAAGTCCTTTTGAAAATGATTTTGATTCTTGCACATTGCTTTTCTTTATTTACTTCAGAAAAATATATTGAATTCCACAAAACAAAACAAAAAATTTTGGAGTTGCTTTGTATTGAAAGATTTCTTTGGATAAAAATTGAAAATTTTATAACATAGTTTTTCCCCATCTCAAAATAAATTTTTTTCATAAAACTGTGTATATTCTTTCTTATTAGCTGTAGATTTCTGCTTGAGTAGTTACTAATAATTCAAGTTTTTTTTTCCATTGAAAATGGACTTATTGTTTTCATTACATTTTCTACTCACTTCTGCTTACTAGGAAAGCCATTAATTTTGTGTGTATGTTGTGCTTCTATCTGGTCACTTTATTGAACTACTTATTACTTCTAATATTTTATAAGTGATTCTCTTAGGTTAGGTATTACTTATTTGTAAATATCTTAAACTGACAAAAATTAATAGAAAATAATATAATAAAAATGTCTACTAATCAGCTTTATAACATCTTCACCTTGTATCTTTCTGCTTTATTTTTTAAGAGAAAATATTGTTGAAGCCCCATGTGTATCAAAATTGCATTCCAACACTGTGTTAGCAGTATTCATTGTGAAGAAATTGGGAGTTACAATTTTTATTCATTTCTATACAATTAAAAAAATAGACACATGTGCATAATTGTTTACATGTTATGACATTTAAGGCAAATGACAATATGTCATATATATTATGCTATTTTTATTGAAATATATTTTATGGCACATATCCATGTGATTCATTAATTTATTGTCTATTTCATGTTGGTGTCACATAAATACATCAAAGTGTATTTATCCAGTCTCCTCTTGAGGGACCAACACTTCAGTACTATACACAGAGCAGTAATGCACATCCTTGTGTATATCTCTTTGGCAACTTTTGCAACTCCTTCTGTGTTCCATTCATGTTTTCTATTCCTTCTTGAGTACTTCTGGGTAACATTTTTCATAAAAATCAATTATTCAAGTTTTCAAATTTTTAGTTTGGAATTATATACAATATTCTGCTGCAAAAATGTTGACTTAATTTGTATTTCATGTTATATCATTTTTATCTATTTAATAACTTTCACTTTGAATTCTCTTATCATCACCATTACCTTCTTTTATAACTTTCATAACTTCATCCATACACTTATTTTTGAGATGTGCCTCTTCTAAACAGCATAGTAATACATTTAGATGTTTTACTTGCTAGTTTGTGCACAGGTATGTTTTTCTTAGTTCAGAGTCCTGTATTTGCTAGGTAAACCCAAACATTTATTGTCACTAAAGACATATCTTAGACTTTATATTCACTGGGAATTACATGAGGCTGCTAGGAACAAATGTCAAAAAATTTCGGGAGTAGATTCCTTAGTGCCCCTTACCCATTTAGCCCATCCCCCCTCCGACAACCCCTCCAGTAACCTTCAGTTTGTTGTCCATATTTATGAGTCAGTCTCTTCTGTATTGTCCCCCTCCCTGTTTTTATATTATTTTTGTTTCCCTTCCCTTATGTTCATCTCTTTTGCCTCTTAAAGTCCTCATATGAGTGAAGTCATATGATTTGTGTCTTTCTCTGACTAATTTCACTTAGCATAATATCCTCCAGTTCCATCTATGTGGTTGCAAATGGCAAGATTTCATTCTTTTTGATTGCCAAGTTATACTCCATTGTATATGTATACCACATCTTTATCCATTCATCCATTGACGGACTCTTTCCATACTTTGGCTATTGTTGATAGTGCTGCGATAAACATGGGGGTGCATGTGTCCCTTCAAAACAGCACACCTGTATCCGTGGATAAATGCCTAGTAGTGCAATTGCTGGGTCACAGGGTAGTTCTATTTTTAGTTTTTTGAGGAACCTCCATACCGTTTTCCAGAGTGGCTGCACCAGTTTGCATTCCCACCAACAGTGCAAAAGAGATCCTCTTTCTCCACCTCCTCACCAACATCTGTTGTTGCCTGAGTTGTTAATGTTAGCCATTCTGACAGGTGTAAGGTGGTATCTCATTGTGGTTTTGATTTGTATTTCCCTGATGATGAGTGATGTTGAGCATTTTTTCATGAGTCAGTTGCCCATCTGGGTGTCTTCTTTGGAGAAGTGTCTATTCATGTCTTTTGCCCATTTCTTCACTGGATTATTTGTTTTTTTGGTGTTGAGTTTGATAAGTTCTTTATAGATTTTGGATGTTTTTTGTTTTTTAATTTTTATTTTTTCTGAGAGAGAGTGCACATGTGAGTGGGGGAGGGGTAGAGGGAGAGAAAAGAGAATCCTAAGCAGGCTCCACACCCAGGGCAGAGCCCCACACAGGTTTGATATCACAATTGTGAGAGATCATGACCTGAGCTGAAATCAAGAATCAGATGCTTAACTGACTGAGCCATCCAGGCACCCTTATTTAATAAATTCGAATTTTTTAAACTTCATACAATTTATCATCTTGTTCCAAACAATTTTCCTGTTATTAGAAACTTTCCTCTTGAATTCCTTCGATACTGAAAACTCTTGACACATTCCCTAATCCTCTTTCTTCAGGCACCACCTACATGGGTTTTGCCAAGTTGTGGTTTATAGTTCTGAGTGTTCTACCCTTTTCAGTAATTTCATGCACTCTAGTGGCTAATTGCATGTGTTTGTGCGTCTGTTATCTTATTACTTAAAGCTCTACAATGGATATATGTAGTTCTAAAGGATGTTAATAATGATGTTAACATGTATCAGATACTTATTAGATGCCTGAAATTTTGTTAATTACTCTATCTGCTTAATTGTCTTACTCTTCATGAACCATGAACTACGAAAATTCTTCATTTCATAAATGGGGAAATCAAGGCTGAGTTTAAGTAAACAGCTCAGGGTCTCTAGGCACATGAGAATCAGAGCCAGGTTTACACCCAGGACTGGGATTCCAGAACCAGCACTTGTAAAAACTCTGTCATATTGCTGCTCCCGTGTATTTACAGTTAATTATGCAAACAGTAGTGAAGACCTCATGTCCTCACACGTATTGAAAAAGAAGAAACACAAAGACTCTTGGAGATGTCTGCATTGAACAGCCAAACATTAAGTGGCAAAACAAATTGCATGTGGGAAAAAAATCCAGTAACTCAGAGTGAAGTATAAATTGCAAATTGTAGCATGGAGATTTACCATAGTGTCTCTGGGTGGGATGGTTTTCTAATGATTTCATGAGGAAAAAACAGTGCTTTGCTATTTCTTTTGTTTATCTGGGTCAGTTCTTGATATCATGTCTAGATAAGCAAATGCCCTTTCTTTTTAACCTCAGAAATGTACCTTGAGCTCTATTTCCCTCCCCCTACTTATAAGGATGGCCTCTTACAAGCCCGTTGGCCAGTCAAAAGCTCTGACACAATTTTTCTAGGCCACAGACCTAGAAAGCCAATAATTCCCCGTCCTTTCCCCTTTCTAAAATTAGCCTAAATTCAATTTTAACTAACGTTCCTCTGATGTAACAAAGTCCCTATAGATTACTGTCTTAGTTTTCTCAGTCAAAACAAAACAAAACCAACATAATGAACTAAAAGCTCAGAGCAATAGACTTGGAAGCACAACTATGTTCGAATCTTGTATCATTACTTACGTTTCTCTGATTATGTTTTGCAGTGACTTCATACCCCCAGGTTTTGTTTTCCTGATTTTTAAAAATGAGGGTTAATATATTTAAGATTCTGAAAATTAGATTACATGATAACATGTGTAAGCCTTACACTAGAAACATAATTTAAATATACATAGAGTGTCTTCCCTACAAGGTAATAGGATGTACGAAAGTGTTTCATAAACTAAACATGGTACACACACACTAAGATAGTGTGAAAAGCAAATAAGCTCTGAGAACAAACAGATTCTGACCCAAATATCTTCATACAAACAGTAAAGCCTGGATAAATCTCCTATTTTTCTTAACATTTAACTTATTTGCTGATACACTGTTGTAATAAAAACCATTTCTAAATCTAGATGGAGAATAAAATTTGACGGAGTCTGCAAAGGTTGATTTATATTTCATACCTATTAAATCCTGTACTTTCTCTTGTTAAAACTTTTTTGTATTATACTGCCCAACTGTCCAAAGAGAGAGAAGAGAGAGAAAGACAGAGAGACAGGGAGAGAGGAATAACATTCTTCCTATATTGTGCTGTACACATTGGGAAAACCAATAGCAAGTGTCGGTAAATATGCAGAGGAAAGACAAACTATCTTTTTGTAGGAATGTAAATGGTTATAACTATTTTGAAAGCATTATGGCAATTTCCAAAATACACACACACACACACACCCCAAAGACATTTATGGCCTATGATGCAGCAATTCTACTTTGAGTTATATATTGTAGAGACACTCTTAAACATGTGGCCAAGAAGTCCTGCTCAAAAGTATGCATTGTATCATTATATAAAAGATCAATAATTGCTAACAAGCTAAACGCCACCAGGAAACCAGTGGATGCGTAAACTGTGGTCTGCTTATATAATGGAGTATCATGGAGCAACTGAATTTCAAGGGAACAAAATGAATAACACAAGAATACATAAGGATGCCAAAACACATAAAAATAAATACCACTGTTTGCAGACTATATGAAGGTAGTAAAGTATATAACCCTAGATGGGATTGATATTCACCAGTTACAGTGTAAAAGTAAAGTCTGGAAAGAAATGGAGAGTAAGGGTGGCATCAACTGTATCTGCCACACTGTATTTAAGAGAAGAGATGATGTGAAAGCAAGTGTGTCCAAATGTCAACATCATTTATTAAATCTGGGTGGTAGGTATAGTTGTTGACAATATTGATCTCTGAATTTGTCTGTTTGTACGGTCATAAAAATACACAAATAAACTATTAAAAAAAAACTATGAAAAACCTCCAACTGCCTTAAATTCTTTCCGGACAATGGGCATGTGGATGGGAGAGCACATGTTTGTATTTACTACACACGCAGCATTATAGAAAGGATATGATACACATATGGATACATGGATATGCATACATAATGCTATATATATTATATATGTATCTGTAATATATATATATATATATATATATAGCACACCCTCCTATATTCATACCATATGCACAGTGAATTGTGCCCTGCTCTTCCTTCTAACTGCAAATTATTTTGAATTTTTACAAAAGGCAATGTTGCATTAATTTTGAAAAAATATTTTCTGCCTTGCCCTTGACATTGCAAAGCCACTTAATTATTTTAA
Organism: Panthera uncia; assembly: GCF_023721935.1. Taxonomy (NCBI): domain Eukaryota; kingdom Metazoa; phylum Chordata; class Mammalia; order Carnivora; family Felidae; genus Panthera; species Panthera uncia. The sequence continues at coordinate 32,676,050 of NW_026057578.1, read as the reverse complement.
CAGATTTTATTGATAGATTCTTGCCATAACTTTTCTCACACACACTATAAGTTTTTTCTCCACCCATTGGCCAAAGCAAACCCATGATTTTGTTCTACTCTGTTTTGCTTCACCATTTTCTGTAAAAACAGGCTGGACACACTTTAATAACATTTGCTATTAACATATTTTAACTTTAAATCTGTTAACTAAGATATAGGGTATTCAGAGTGTACTTGGTCATAAAAAGGCCGGAAATACGGCTTTACATCTCATGGAAATGTCTTATGAAATGTCTAGTAATACATCCAACTAATTGCAATTTCCTGTAACTTAGAGTGGCTTTTAATAAAGCTTATTCTTTTTATGTTTTACTATAGCCTAACTTCTGGATTGTGTGATTGTGTGATTTGACATCAGAAATAACTTAGATGAGATTATTTCCTTGAATTTTTACTCCCAGGATATGTGCAGTCACATTCTTTTCCATAATGAAAAAAATTAATAGAATGCTCAAGAAACAAATGGACTACAATTCCACCAATTTGAAATAATTACATGGAGAGTTGGCCTGAATCTGGAAACAAAGGAAATGTTAAAAGAGGCACCATATGTTTACTTTCAACTAGGGGCAGTAATGGGAGCTCCTCACAATAGTATGTGTAAGCAGGAGTCCTGCTGAGCCCATTATAGTGAACAGAAAATACTTTCTTAGAACTCTGTTAATTATTGATGGTATAGCTGAGGTGGTTTTAAAAGTGCTTAAGAACAGTGGTTTATTAAGCAAGTTAAATATTCCTTTTCTGTACCCCAAATATCTTTTAAATCAAGATTTCCTTTAGAAAGTACATTTCTCCCCCAGATGTTATGAATGCTGACATATTATGTCAGATACATAAAATTGCCCATGTTCATGAATCTGTATAGAAGATGTGGGGTATTTTCTGTAACTCTAGAAGCATCAGGTTAGGTCAGACTTAGAAGGCAGGAAAAACTAACTCATTTTAGGGTATATTTTTTTCTTAATCTTTTATTACTGCCAAGTATATACACAATGTAACAAAGAGCATATGGAAATAACTCTGAGTCCTTGAATTATCAAAAAATCTCTCTAATTTTGCCCTGATTGAAACTTTGGCTGGTTTTAGAATATAGAACAAATATATATATTATATATGTGTCTATATATTTCTAATATATATATTCTTAGAACAAATACATATGTATATATCTAAGACCAGAGAAAACATTACTGAAAACATTTCTTTCTGAGATCCAGAGTGGCCAATTAAGTAGGTTTCAGTCTGATATTTGTTTCTTTGTAAGAGGTCACCACTTTCTTTCCAGAAATTTTAATGGCTCTGCATATCCTTGATGTTCTGCAAATTCATGAATTATACAAAGCATTTAAAAAATGTATACTTTGTTCAGCAGTTAATGGCACCTTAAATCTTAATGCTATGTCACTCATTTATTCAGCTCTTGACAGGTGAGTTTTCAAAACCAATTTCCTTGATAACTATTGTTTCATCTCTATGTTTTGTTTTATTTTCTTTCTCAGAGATTTCTTTTATCACATGCTGTAACTGCTAGATATGTCAAATTTTGTGTCTTTTTGGTTGTATGCTTTCTGTCACACACACATATACACACACTGGAAAACTTGCTCAAATTTATTTTTTGTTTCTTCTATGAAATTATATTTTCTTTTCCTTTCAAGAGTTATATTTTTAATTTCTAAGATCACTTTCATGTTCTCTGGATGTTCTTTGTTCATTGCATCATTTATTTTTTCCTTTCTCTCTTTTTTTTTGTACAAGTATTACCTTTCTTAGGCAGTCATTTATTACATTTGCTTTCTTGTAATGTTTTCAACAATCAGACATCTCACATATGCCAGTTTTTGTTTGTTCATCTGTTTAGGATTCAAATGGTCTTTCCAATAGAGGAATAATTGTACATCTGTTAAGCTATGGTTGTGATGAGTTGTGTAACTGGTTCAGGTTTGCACACTTCAATTGGGTGCTAAAAGGGCTTAAATGTAAGCTAGTGGTCTTTTCTTATTAATTATAAAGAATATACAGTAAAACCTTGGTTTGTGAACATAATTCGTTCCAGAAATATGCTTGCAATCCAAATCACTCAAATATTAAAGCAAATTTCAAGAACCGTGGGCTCAGTTGTGATCATGTGACATTTGATGTCATGTACTACTTGTATTGCAAGACAAGTTAAAATTTTATTCGTTTACCAAGTTAAAATTTATTAGAAATGTTTTCTCATCTTGCAGAACACCTGTGGACAAGTTACTCACAGTCCAAGGCTTTACTATATTAGCATTATTTTAAAATGTATGCTTCATTTCTACCTCTTGTTTCATTCACTATCCTCATTTTTGCTTTTCTTATTTACCACTTTTAAGTTACTACTAATTATAGATCACTTGTTATATTTCATATCTTTTAAATCCACTGCTAGTCCTTTTCAGAGTGTATGCTATGTAAAAAAAAGAAAAACAAGTGAAGAAATAAACACAGTGAACTGTCTATTGTTTCCATTAGCATTTGTACCCAGCAGACTTTGTACTGATACTTAATGTAGAAGATACAAACAAAATACCAACAGCAAAGAATCAGTATGTGTTGCATACAAATGAAATGAATTTTCAAATTAGTGGCTTAAAACCTTTAACCACCATTTATTATTTCACAAATGCTTGGGTCAGCTGGGTTCTGGTGATCTGGATTGGTCTCAGTCAATCTTGTCTGGGCTCACTTATGCCTTTGCATTCAGGTGGTAGGCTGGCTGGATTACTAACACAAATTGTAGCAGATTGTGACTAGAAAAAAAAAGTCATGTATATTTATTCATGTTTGTGTGTATTTTATTTTAAACCACAAAAATGAAGATCTCACCCTTAAGATAAATTATTGTTTTTTCCATATTTAAAATCTAAATGCATATAGAAATGGATCTGGTGTGGAATACTGGTGCAATGAGGAAGGAAAATCAGGAGGAAAATGATAACACTGTTAGTGCAAGAGCATGAATAGAGCATGAACGTCCCATTATTTATCTTCTCTAAACTTCTACCAAGACAAAATCATAACAAATTTGACTAATTTATTTTTATGTCCCTCTGTTCCTCTGTTATTGTTTTCATTTTCTACAGAGGGGTTGACACCATCCAAAAGACAACAGAAGGGAAAGAAGTTAAAAAAAAAGTTACAAGTTTCAGCCCTCACCAAATAGTAGGCTATTTGGTGAATATAAATCAGATTGATGCTGTAGATGACCCTCCCCCAAATTAAAGTAAAATAAAATTAAAAATAAAAAGCCCCAAATCCTATACATTCATTGGTCAAAGAAAAGTAAGGTAAACCAATAACTCAGTATCTAAGTGGCATATGTATTTGTTTTCACTACCAGCATTTTTCCATGTGGCAGAAATGAGGCCAATTTTTAATTAGGATGAATTAGTTGTAATGTTTGTTTGGGGCTTGTCTTCATTCTGTCCTGGCCTAGTTACTTTATTAGTTGCATATTACTATTCATGCAGAGATACATGAAAGGAAAAAGAAGGATCAGATTTTCCAGTCAGCCATAATATAGGCTGCCCAGCCATGGAATGTACAGAACCAATATTTACTCCATGGCAGCCATCCTCTTCCAAAGCCCCCTCAAAGAGCAGAAAGCAGTGCCTGGTCATAACTGAGTAAGAAGGACCACATGTCCTTTCATCTTCAGATGAAGTGGACAAAGGATTACCTATGCATACCTGCAGCTGAATGAATTTTGACCTTAATGAATTAATCCCTGCTCAAAACACAATACTGACAAAAAATAAGGAGAATGGAAATGTGCTCATTTGAAAATGAAGACATTTCTTTTTTCCCCATGAGTTGTATATCCAAAAATTGATGGACAGAGAAGAGAATTATCCCTCTGGGAATCTGAACACAGGGAGAGGTTTTGAGATCTTTTCAGAATTGCAGTCAAATGGCTATTTTCCATTTCTCCTTCTGAAAGAACTCTAGCCATATACTTATACAAAATCTTCTCAGATATGAGTGCCAACATGCTTCACAAGAGATAATCTCTTTTAAAATACCTCAAAGGTGAAGATGAGAAGCAAAATGACTGGCATATTATTTATAGTTTCTAAAGAGTCTACTAAATAAATGTAATTTGAATTCTCATGAAGAGTTTAATTAATATGAGTGCAATGATTTGGTTTTCATATATATGTGGCTCACTGTGACAACCTGATTGAGAATTCTCTGGATTTAAATTGGATTCCACAGAGGAGGCCAGTTTCTTATTTTTCTTAGGTTTCTTCCTCTCTACCCTCTGCATACTTTAGTGTTTGCTGCAGATTACCTGAGGCTTAGAAGCAAGATTTTGTCTCTTAGGAGAACATTTTGCCTAAAATGATCTTCATTAGATACACGTTGCTTGTCAGTAAGATGAGTCTCAGCTCTAGGACATATAAAATTACAAGATTTAAATGTCTAAACATACATATTGTGTAATTAATGCTTTGCCCAGAACTTATTTAACTACATAACTTGTTTTTTTTTCATGATGAAAGGAAAAAAAAAATATGATAGACATACTCCATTAAGGAGAGAAAAATGGCCAGAGACTTGGGCAGAATTTTGTCTACTTTGGATGTCAAATACCAACTTTCAAAAGAAAGAATAACTCTGAGTTGTTCTTATTAAAGAAGAGACTATCAAATATCACTACTTGGTTCCTCAAACAAGGACTATCAAAATAATTGTCTTGGAAGGCAGTATTTAGCCCACAGTCTTTCATACATTCAGGAAGATACCCATGTATTCATTCTCAATTATTTAGTAAATGAGTGCCCAATTTACTCTATGGGCATAGAGTAGAAAGAGGGCCTATTTCCATAAGCTTAGAGAATAACTAAAATTCATTCAGTCATCCACTCATCCATCTATCCACTTTTCAAAATAATTACTGTCTATTGACAAGGAAAGCATGATGTATTTCTTCTTCAGAGAAAGGTTTAAGAGAAGAAATTATCTAAAAGTTAAAAAAATACATTAGGTGTATTAATCTAGGTAAGATGGAAGTTGGCTTATCAGACACAAAATAAAATAACTCTTGTTTACAAAACTCAGTGCGTTCTAGTGTGATTATAGCACCAGCAATCTGAAGGCTAGTAGCAAGCTAAATATTATACAGTAAAATAATTCAGGGTCTTTTTTATGTTTATTTACTTATTGAGAGAGAGAGAGAGAAATTGAGAGAATGCATGTCAGCAGGTGTAGGGCAGAGAGAGAGGAAAGAGAGGATCCCATTTAGGCCCTGTGCCGTAAGCATGGAGCCCAACGTGGGGCTTGATTCCACGAACAGTGAGAACATGACCTGAGCCAAAATCAAGAGTCAGACACTTGACAGACTGAGCCACCCAGGTGCCCCCCACCCTTTTTAAATATAGTTGACACGCAATGTTACATTAGTTCCAGGTGTACAACATAGTGATTCAACAAGTTTATACCTTATGCTATGCTCAGGGCAAGTATAGCTACCATCTGTCATCATACAACACTACTACAATCATGCAGTCTTAATACGATAGTTTTAAGAATTTGCACGAAGAACTAGTAGACACTGAAGAATGTCTGAACAAGGGAATGAGATAATCAAACTGTTACTTGGGTTTTGGAGATCCGTCTGCATCAGCAGTATGAAACACAAATTGAAAATGATGAATTAAAAACCAAAGCAGAGTAATTATGGTGACAACATGAATGGATGAGGTAAAAGGGGTCAGGGCTAGGAAGGTGGAAGTTGGTGGAATCCAAAGGATGAGAAGAGAGAACGAACAGGAAAGATCTTTAGGATACTGATATAAGTGACTGAAAACATGGGTGATGAAGACAAGTCAAAGATGTCTCTTAAATGCCATTTGTGAGGATGGAGAAGTTTATAAGGGACAAATACTTAAAATCATGACATCCACAGGCCTATGATTATTTTGTATAAGATACCAAGTAATCAAAATTTCTTGGCCCAAATTAAGGCATATGTTTATCCCTATAGTAATACCTTTTACAAGAGGGTAAACTCTTCTTGGGAAGTTTGTCACAGAGATGATTTCTTCCCTGTGTGTGTTTGTGTATGCATGTATGGATATCTATGTTTGGAATAAATATTCCAAATATCTTTTCCTTTGCCATATATGTCTTAAATTTTTTTACTCATTTATTAACTAAGTTTTTTTGTTTTCTTACAGTTGACTTTTAAGTATTCTTTGTATATTTTGGATACAGTCCTTAGCAAATATGTTTGGCAAATATTACTCCCAGTTTGTGGCTTCTCTTTTCATTCTCTTAAGTGTCTTTCACAAAGCAGAGGTTTTTAATTTTATCAATTTCAACTTTTTAAATTTTATCAATTTTAAATTTATTTTAACAAATTTAGTCAATTTTTTTTCATAGATTACAGTTTTGGTAGATCTAAAAACTCACTGCCAATCCTAATGTCACCCAGATTTTTTCCTATACTGCCTTCTAGAAGCTTTTATAGTTTTGTGTTTTACATTGAGATTTGTAATCCATTTTTGGTCAATGTTTGTGAAAGGTATAAAGTCAGTGTCTAGACTTATTTATTTTTTGCAGGTGGACATCCTATTGTTCTGGCAACAGTGCTTGAAAAGACTATCCTCTCTCCTATTGAATTATCTTTACTTCTTTATCAAAGATAAGTTGACCATTTTTCTGTGATTGTATCTGGACTCCATTCTGTTCCATTGATTTATCTGTCTATTCTTTTACCAATACCACACTGTCTTTATTGATATAACTTTATAATATGTCTTGGATTTAGGAAACTTCCATCCTTCAAATTTTTTCTTTTTCAGAGTTGTATGGGCTATTCTGGATTTTTTTTTTTTTTACTTTTCATATAAATTTTAAAATCAATTTATCAATATCTGCCATATAATATATATGTATGTATAGCACATATTTTGTTAGATTCATTTCTGAGTACCTGCTCCCTCTGTTCTGGTGCTAATGAAAGTAATATTGTGTTTTTAATTTCAAAATTCACCTGTTAATTTCTGGTGCATAGAAAAGCAAGTGACTTTTATAATTTAATTTACCTCTAGCAATTGTGCTTTAATTGCTTATTAGCTTCCAGAATTTTTTTGGTCAATTCTTTGGAATTTTTCTATAGGCAATCATGCTGTCTATAAAGAAAGTGTTAACCCTTTCTTCCAAATCTGTAAACCTTTTCTTGTCTTGTCTTAATGCATTAACTAGAACATCTACTATAATATCATATAGGAGTGGTGAGACAGGCACATTTGCCTTCTTCCTGATCTTAGTGAGGAGGCATTCAGTTTTTCACCATTATATATGATGTTCGTAGAAGGTTTTCTATAAACACTTTTATAAACTTAAGAAAGCTTTCCTCTGCATTAGCCAGAAATCTCCAGACTCAGTGTTAGTCTCTGCTACTGAAAGATTGGGCACTCACCAGCTGCTATAGTCAGAACAGCCTTAATGAGTGGAAGGAAGTCCATGTTGCCCATACATAGTCCCAGCCCTGCCTATGCATACATTGCTCAAGAGTGTGGAGGGCATTGACAAGGGTGGCTGGGTAAATTATTAAGACATTCCTCTGATAATGTCACTTTTTAGTGGGCACTGACACGTGACACAAACATACTCATGTTTTTTGCCCACTCAGAGGGCAATATATACCTGTTCCTCAGACATTCTTGTCACCAATTGCCCAATCAGGTTCATTAAGTCCCTGATCATCCTGCTAAACCACTGGTCACAGTCCATGAATCAATATAAATCACACATTTGGCCATTTCTTTGTCTAAGAAAATTTAAAAACCAGGTGTACTGCTTGACGTTCTGCCCATGGGGAGGATTTCCTTCCAGCACTGTCCTTCAGGGAGGTCTCAGAAAGGGGTGGTAGTGCACAGCTGTCCATTTTCTGGGGGTGCCTGCGTATCATGCAGAACCATCTGTACACAAGGTGAAACTTTTCTCTTCCCCTGAAAGCTGTTCATAGGGAACTCCCCATGAGGCCAAAGGTGCAGATTGGGAGTGAAAAGGTAGTATAATGGAAGTGGAGACCACAGGCATTTGGGTCACTTCTTTATGTAACTTACTTGTATCTTCAGGCATGTTGGGGTCTAATCTTGTATATACCACTTCTATTTGATGACGGAGTGCTGTTATAAACACAATTCAGGTTTCATGCTAACTTGGTGGCCCATGGCCCATTAGCAGGCCAAAAGCTATTTCTCAAAAGGAGACATCTTTAGTTAATGGCAGGGCCTGCTCCAATTCTTAAGGTCTTGTGCTCTAATTAACTTATAGGAATCAGCCAAAGTCTCCAAACAACTCTATGGCCATTGCACTCAAGTACCATTGGATCTGCTAGATCATATAGCCCAAGTGACAGCAGCTTGTGTGGCAGCCTGGACTTGTGGCATGGCCTTCTCCTGTTTGGCATACCACTCTAAACTTTAAAATTTTTGGATTACTCAGTAAATGTGCCTGAGTATTACATCCATATGATAAATGTGCTTCTTCTAAAATCCAAAGAGACTTGATAAGCATTGTGCCTTTTTTTTGTTACTGTTGTTGTTGTTATAAGAGGGAGAAGATGCAACAACATACCCTAGAAGGGATATTTTGACTTGCCCCACACCAGTGGACCCCTAAAAAATAACACTATGGTAGAAGGCTAATTGAATGTTTCTATTATCCGATTGATCTGTTGATGTGATGTGATTTTTTAAAAATATTTTTTAATGTTCATTTTTGAGAGAGAGAGAGAGAGAGGGTGAGTGTGAGTGGAGGAGGGACATAGAGACACAGAATCAGAAGCAGGCTCCAGGCTCTGAGCTGTCAGCACAGAGCCCAACATGGGGCTCGAACCCATGAACAATGAGATCATGACCTGAGCTGAAGTCCTCTTAACAGACTGAGACACGCTGTCACCCCTAGTGATGTGATTTTTTAATGTTGATTCAGCTTCGCATACTTGGGATAAATTCCACTTAATCATAGTGTATAATTCTTTTTATACACTGCTGAATTCAGTTGGCCAATATATTTTTGAGAAACTTTGCATCTATATTCATAAGATATTGGTTTGTAGTTTTCTCATTTATAGTGTCTTTGCATGGTTTTGGTGTTTGGGTAATGCTAACCTCATAGATAACTAAGGAAGTACTCCTTCTGCTCCTATTTTCTCAAAGAGATTATAGGGAATTGGTATACTTTCTCCTTTAAATGTTCAGTAGAATTTACCAGTGAACTCAAATGGCTCTGGTACCTTTTGTTATAAAAGGTTATTATTGATTCAATACATTTAATAGATTTGAGGCTATTCAGAGTATCTGTTTCTTCTTATGTGAGTTTTGGTAGATTGTGTCTTTCTTGGAATTAGTCCATTTACATAACTTATCAAAGTGGTGGGCATAGAGGTTTTCATAATATTCCTTTCTAACCTTTTACCTGACAAAAACTTGTATCTGGAATATAAAAAATAACTTTCAAAACTCAAAAGTAAAAACAAAACCAGAAAATCCAATATGAAAATGGACAAACGACATGAAAAACAGAAATTTCACCAAAAATGGGGCACCTGAGTGGCTCAGTTGTTTAAGCACCTGACTTTTGATTTTGGCTCAGGTCATGATCTTACTGTGTCAGGTCATGGGACTGAGCCCCACACCAGACTCTGCACTAACAGCACAGAGCCTGCTTGGGAATCTCTGCTTCTCTCACTCACTCTCTCTCAAAATAAATAAATAAATAAATAGACATAAAAAAATAAATGTCATCAAGAATAATATGCAAATGGCAAATAAGCACACAAGAAGCTGCTGAACTTATTAGCTCGTTAGCTATTAGGAAAACATAGTTTAAGATTATGATGTGCTATCGCTACACACCTATCAAAATGGACAAAATAAGGAAAAGTAGCAAAACCAAATTCTGGCAAGGATGCAGAGAAACTAGATCACATATACATTGCTGGTGAGAAAGGAAAATGACGCTGCTATGCTTGAATATATATGCCATCTTCTAACAAAACTAGCCATGCTTTTACTATACAACCCAGCAAATGCACTCTTGTGCTTTTATTTCAGGAACAAAAACATATATTTATATAAAAACCTGTATGTAAATATTCATAGCAGTTTTATTCTAAATAGCCACAAACTGGAAACTCGAATGCTCTTTTACATATGAATAGTTAAACAAGATGTGGTACATTTATACCATAGAATACTACTCAAAAATAAAAAAGGATCAAACCCTTAATACATGTGACAACTTGGGATGGATCACCAGAGACTTATGCTAACTGGAAAAAGCCAATCTCAAATTATTACATGCTACATGATTCCATTTACATAGCATTCTTGAAATAACAAAATTACAGAGATGGAGAACATATGAATGGTTGCCAGGAGTTAGTGAGAAGGAGAGGTTGGAAGATGGCTGTGGATATTAAACTGCAGCATGAGGGATCCTTATGTTGTAACTCGGGTGCTGGTCACGCCATTATTCACATATGATAAAATTGAATAGAGATATTCTCTCTCTCCCTCTCTATTTCTCCCCCTCTCTCTTTCTCTCTCTCTCTCTTTCTCTCTCTCTCTCTCTCTCTCTCACACACACACACACACACACACAGATGAGTACAAGGTGGTGAAATCTGAATAAAGTCAATAGATTGTATCAATATTAATTTCCTGATTATAATACTGTACTAAAGAATAGCAAAATGTTACCTTTGGGGGAAATTGGGTAAAGATTATACAGGATCTCTGTAGTATTTCTTTTTTTTAATTTTATTTTTTATTTTTTAAAATTTACATCCAAATTAGTTAGCATACAGTGCCACAATGACTTCAGGAGTAGATTCCTTAGTGTCCCTTACCCATTTAGCCCATCCCCCCTCCCACAACCCCTCCAGTAACCCTCAGTTTGTTCTCCATATTTATGAGTCTCTGTTTTGTCTCCCTCAGAGAGGGAGACCTTATGTTCATCTGTTTCTTAAACTGCATGTGAATCTACAGTTATCTTACGTATACACACACAGTATGATACAGCCTTGAAAAAGAAAGAAATTCTGATACATGCCACAACATGGGTGAACTTTGAACACATTAGGGCAAATTAAATAAACCAGACATGAAAGGACAAATATATGATTACACCATATGAAGTAACTAGAAGAATGAAATTAATAGAAAAAGAAAGTAGAGCAGTGATTCCCGGGGACTGGGAAGAGGAGGTAATGAGGAATTATTACTTAATGGATAAAGAGCTCTAGTTTGGGATGGCAAAAAAGTTCTGGAGATGGATGGCAGTCATTGTTGCAAAACTATGTAAATTTACTCAATGCCATTAAATTGTATACTTAAAAAATGGTTAAAATGGAAAATTTTGTTTTGTACATTTTTGTCACAATAAAAAGGCCAAAATTATCTCAAAATAAAAAGTTTGAAAAGGCAGGGGGAAAAAGGCAGAAGGAGGAGAAAACATGGAAAAAGATTAAACCAGAGACAATTAGTTGAAAGTATTGAAATTTTACTCATATATAGTTTTTTTTAATATGAAATTTATTGTCAAATTGGTTTCCATACAACACCCAGTGCTCATCCCAACAAGTGCCCTCCTCAATACCCATCACCCACCCTCCCCTCCCTCCCACCCCCCATCAACCCTCAGTCTGTTCTCAGTTTTTAAGAGTCTCTTATGTTTTGGGTCCCTCCCTCTCTAACCTCTTTTTTATTCCCTTCCCCTCCCCTATGGTCTTCTGTTAATTTTCTCAGGATCCACATAAGAGTGAAACATATAGTATCTGTCTTTCTCTGTATGACTTATTTCACTTAGCATAACACTCTCCAGTTCCATCCACATTGCTGCAAAAGGCCATATTTCATCCTTTCTCATTGCCAAGTAGTATTCCATTGCATATATAAACCACAACTTCTTTATAGGAGGAAGAATAGCATCTCACAAGTCTATGTCCTAGACTTCAGCAGGTGCAGGATTGATAAAGGCAAAGGCCACAGCATCTCATGGGAAAAGATGACCAGTTGCTTTAACTAATACTTGGGACTGTCAGCTCAAGATTGTTGGTTGTGATGGAACTTGGTGTTGCATGGCCGTTGCACCCCAAATCCACTGTTTTAGGAACCGTAATGACCCAACAAATCCATTAGCATGAGCCCAAATTTCTTATTGAAGTCACAGACTTCAAATAGTTTGCTCCCCCTGTGTTTTTATACTGATCATAATCAACTCTTTTTAAAGAAGTGGTTTCTCTTGTTACTTTCTTCTACAGGCTTAGAAGCTCCCACAGCCCCCGAGGTTACTTAGGGTCAGGTGATGGGCAAGTCCTGACATGCAGGCTCATGGCTCAATGGAAATGTCCTTCACACAATCTTCAGTCACCAAAGCTGGTTTAGGAGAACTTCTCCTTAAGCAGCTTCCCTTAGTTTACAGTTAGGTGTAGAATCACAGAGGAGCTTCAAAAAATACTGGTGACAGGGTCCTATCCCTAATGTTTCTGATTTAATTTGGGAAATGGCCTAGCACTTGGGATTTTTAAAAGCTCCTTAAAGGATTCCATTTTATCTCTGTGCATCACCTGAGAACTACCAATGTATAAAGAAGTGTGTGTGTTGGGGGGGGTGGGGAGCAGAAGACTGTTATACTGGAAAAGGAATACCTCTTGTGTGATACCTCAGCAAAAAAAAATTACACCTTCCCTACCTGGCAAAAGCTTCCATCTCCCTCACCAATCCATTCCAAAGGCTTAAAACCCCATGGAAAAGTTAAGCTTCCCTGTGATGAACCTAATGACTTCATGCTAGAGCTAAAGCTTGTTCCTTCCTATCACCACAGGTGATGGAGAACAGTTGGCAACCATCCTTCTCTTTCTCATTAGCCAGTAGACAAAAATAACAACACAGCTCTATGTGTGTATTGTGCCAAATAAAAATATACACAGGAAGCTGGTGAATTCTCTTTCCTAATCAACACATTTATTAATTTGTTTAAACTCCCAGAAGTCTGATCCCTTCACAGGAGCAGAATAAGTTAACTGCATTCTCATGTTAAAACAGCATCGAAAAAAAAATCACAGCATTGATAGTGGGCATGACCAAGTAAAGTGGCTTTTTAATATCCTGTGGTGTGGATGTGGCAGGAGGCAGTTAAACTGACAGAATTCTTACCAAAGCAATCAAATGGAGGGTGTTTTTAATGATTGTCTTGGAACTACACAAACTTCTCTATAGCCAATCTGTGTCCATAATGATTTTTTGCTCAATTCCCCCCTGGTTTCAAGGTGAATTACATTATACCAACTCCCTTATCCAAGGGACTTGTATTGTCTTTCTCAGGTACACTAATGAACACTAGATTCTTGCATTCTTCTGAGTGACATCTGCCCGCAAAGTGAGGTTTGGCCTGTTTGTTTAGTTCAGGCAGAAACTAAATATGCCTGTCCATTCATCTTTTCATGTTACCATCTATCTACTGAACCTCTATTATGTATTGGGTATGATGGGAGATCTTGGACTTCAACTAGTAAACAAGACTGGCAGGATATTAAAGTAGGGAGAGGATCCACAGATACTGGATCCTGGGATCTAGATCCAGCCTTCCTGGTTCTGTAGCCAGATTCTACCATAAATTACAATTTCTGTGAGACTCAGTTACTGTATAATAAAATTGGTAGGATAATGGCTTCTTCACTATAAGGAGTAGATTTATTAGGGAGGCTAAATGGGATAATAGTATGATAGAGATGAAGAGGTTGGCACCACACTTAACGTACTATGCTATTGTATTATTGTTTCTAGTGTCTCTATTTATATGGCCAAAATAAATAAAGTCATCCGTTAATAGAACTTAATGTCACTGGCAGTGAATCAAAAGTCCTTTGATTTTTCAGTGAAGATGTAGATTTAAAAAAAAATTTAAAGGAAAAAAGAAGGCTTCTGATACTGTAGCATGTTACCATTTAAAAAACATAACATATCAACAAACAGTATTTATAAGATTTGGAGGTCTTTGTATTTGGACTCCTGCACTAGTGGCCATATGTTAAATACCTCAGATTAATTTATCTGACAGAGAAAGGAAAGGTTCAACCGGTCTTCGCTTTTGTAGCCTTTGCTCTATTTTATGTCCAGAATCAGCTTGCACAACCCCAGCTATGCATGTTGGAAATGGCTACTTACATTTTCCGTCAAAGAAAATATATGGCATCTCTCTGCCCTCAAAAGATAAACTAAGATTTCAGTGTTTGTGAACACGTGGAGATATGTGAGGACGACATGAGACAGTTCACCTCCTATCTTCTATTCACTGAGAGGTATGAAACATGAATGTCTGATAATGTTGGGGATGAAGTAGAGGAATGGTTGTAGAGAAGACAAATAGCCCTGGAGAAGACCAGTCCCAGCTTTACCACTAATTGGCTGTGAGAAACGGGGCAGGTAACTTAGTGTATATGGGCCTCCCTCTCCTTATCTATAAAAAGAAGAGATTAGACTTCTTTCTCGATCTCACTGTGTTTCATTTAGACTTGGAATTTATAATTGGTGGAACACTACACAATAGTTTTACTAAGGAGGGAATTGTATTCTAGGTATAAAAACAAGACCTGAAATAGCATTAAAGCATGTAGAAGATTCAAAAAAATGTTAAATGGTTGTTTATTTTTGAGCAAGTGAGGGAGAGCGAGAGCGAGAGAGAGCATGAGCAGAGGAGGGGCAGAGAAAGAGACACACAGAATCTGAAGCAGGCTCCAGCTCTGAGCTTTCAGCATGGAGCCCTATGTGGGGCTCAAACTCATGAACCGTGAGATCATGACCTGAACCGAAGTCAGACACCTAATCAACTGAGCCACCCAGGTGCCCCTGTAGGAGATTCAAACCTTCCAAGCATCTTCACTCAGTATTTTTCAGTAAGGGTGTTTTAAGAAAGGCCAAGGGAGGTGCAAGGATTTAATAAATTTCAAATATATAAATATATACCCTGTGATGTATCTTATAATCTCCACTGAATAATTAGAGCTGAAAGCAAATATAAAATGTTCGTTATTTATAAGAAGCTTTGAAATAGATGATTAGCTTTAAGTTGGCCAATGATCCTCATTGTGTACCCATAATCACTAATCTATTTTTAAGAAAGGAATTCTTAAAAAGGGGATGTCTCTCAATGCAGATTCCCAGTATATCCTATGGTTTCCATTAAGCAAGTTCATCAAGTAGTTTATAATTATTTTATTTTGTTAGAGCCCAACTCCAATAGCCATAAAAATCTCTCTGACAGGTGCACTTTCTATTGCAGTCCTCCTATGTAAACAGAACGGACCTCTACCCAAAACATGGTTCAGATTACTGAGACTAATACCACACACAGCAAGAGGCATGAAAATGTTTACTGCTTATATAATGATTATTTTGAGGAGATGCAGATGGGCCTCTCAAGCAGGTCCAAAACCGGCTTGAGAAAGCAAGGAAAGGCTGGTAGAGTTTTTATGGTGCTAGTGGGTGGGGTCAAGGTGAGTCTTCTAATGTGCAGCAAGGGTTTGTGTACACTGAATCTCCCACTGGCACCAAAAGAGGGGATACCCAGGGTACTTTTTAGCTTCTCTGAATATGGCAGAAGGGGAAGAGGGTGGGGTGAGGCTTAGAATCTGTTAGCAGTGAAATATCAAAAAACAGTCAGACTCCTTTTACACTTCCCATATAATTAATTTCCATTCATTTTTTTAAAAAGTCTAGATAGAGGGTTCATCAGGTTCTATTAAGTTATCAACAGGGTGTTCAGATATTTTTAAAGTATGATTTGGGTTTTCATTATATTACTGAAATGTTGCAGTCTTTAATTGCATCAACTATGAGTGATTTTCTTGGATATTTTACAAAGATGCTACTTCCTAAGCCTTGCTTTGCCCTGCCTCTTTCCCATGCTGTATTGGCTGGTGACTTAGCCCTACATATTAAAGCAAGGCCACCAAGGATGCACAAAGCTGGATCAATATTCATATAACTCGTGTACAAGTTAAGCCTAAGTTATAGAAAGGAACAAAAATTATGGGCATTTCACATACCTCTTTCCCTCTTGAACCTCAGGTGCTCAACTGACTGAACCACCCAGGTGCGCCTAATCTGGACACCTTTCTATTTACCTTCTCTATCTGAATGTCTAATGAGAATCTCAAACATAAGATGTCCAGCTAGAAATCCTATTCACCCACCCACCCAAGAAAATTCTAATTTTTCTATGTTACCAGACTATTCTCCCAGTTTCCTATGTCAAAAGGAGACAGTCTTGATTCCTCATTTTTTTCTACAAACCATGTGAAATTGAAAACAAGTCTTGCCTGCTCTATCTTCAAAATCAATCTCAAATCCTACCACTTTTCTCTTCCTCCCAGATACTAATGATTAGAACCATCTAATCAGTTCCCACAACCTATTCCTGACTAGCTTTTGTCTATTCACAAAGTATTCAGAGAAATTATTTCAGTTAAGTCAATCATATCATATCAACATGAACTAGGACAATGGGCCTAAAATCCTCTGAATTCTACTAGTAGAAATTGCTGGGTGAATAATCAAGTACATTATTAAATGTGAAAGAATAAAAAGTTTTATCATGTCATATACATCCTCACATCTGGTCCGTAATTGCCTCTCAAACCTCATCTGTCGCTTGATGCCCTTGGCCATTCTGCTTCAGGAACACTGGACTTCTTACTGTTCCTCCTTCAAAGAAAGCTTCTTCCTGCCTCACATCATCACCTTTTCTTTTTTCTTTTTTTTTTTTTTTCCCCCTCTATGGTTTATGCCACCCTGTTGGATCCCTTTTTCTATAAGTAACCATTTTTTAGAATTATTTTTAAATTTAGTTTTCCAGTGGATGGAGTCTAATCACTTCCTACACATATCATTACCTGACATTTATTAATTTATTTATTATCTGTGTTCCCCAGCTAAAGTGTAAGCTCCAGGAAAACAGGGAAATTTCTTTTAAGTTAAGTTTTGCATCCCCAGGAGCTCCATCCTGCTTGGCATTTTGTAATTTGCTCAAGAAAATATTTGTTGAATAAACATATCTTGGTAGAAAATATTATGATAGGTATAATTAAAAGAGAAAATTAAAATAATTTCAAATATGGATTTATGTTACCCTGTGACTAGACTCTTTAGTAGGCTATTAACTATAATTTTCCCAGAGGATTAAACAATAAACAACAAAGAAATAGAGTACACATTATATGTGCCTTGGTTGTCAGTTCAAAGATCTGAAATTCTTTTCAGTTAGTCAGTGTGTAATAACAACTCTAGCTGCCATTTACTAAATACATAGTGTGTGTCAATTGCTGTTCTACAATATGTACATAAATTATCTTTCTTTAATCCTCACAAAACCCATACGATGTATATATCTTGTTCTCATTTTGCTGATGAGGAGAATAGAAACTTCAAAGAGATTAAGTAACTTTCCAATTTCCATAGTTACTAGGTAATAAAGCCTGGTTTTGAACTCAGCTCTCTTAGCTACAGTGCCCATGACCTTTGAACTTAGCTTTACTGTATTTCAAGGAACTAAGAGAATTCCATATAAAGTTCAAATTAAGCACTGTCAAACAGAAATATAATGTAAACTATGTAATTTAAAATTTTCAAAGATGCATTAAAAAATAAGAAAAGGAATTCAATAATATATTTAATTTAACCCAACATATAAAGAATATTATCATTTCAACATGTAATAGACATAAAAATTACTAACTAAAATCTTTTGTATTCCTTTCTTCATACTAAGTTTTTGAAATCTGGTTGGTATTTTACATTTACAGCATATCCCAGTTTGGTCAGCCATATTTCAATAGCTGCATGTGGCTAGTGGTTACTGTACTGAACAATACAAAGCTCTCCATTTAATTTGATAAAGTATATTTCCTAGCTGTCTTCACTTTCTCTGTTACCTAAAGTCCCCTGAATAGATCTGCTGTTAAATGTTTATTGTTAAAAGGGTATAATAAATCAACAAAAAAATGTTCACATTCAACCTAGTTGAAAACATTAGTTACCCCAATTTCTAGAGTAGAGATTAAGGGAAAATACCTTAATTTTAAAGATACCTGACAGCTGTCTAATCAAATGCGTGTGTGGCAGGTGATTATAAGTTAGATGGCAGTGTTTTTATCCCTGTTGAGCCTAAGGTAGGAATATGATATTCAACAGTTTTGAGCAAGCATTTTTAATATTCAATTTATCGTGTCATATTCTGACAGAAAAAAAAAAACTTATGTTTCCATACTCAGATCAAGGTATGAGGGTTCATCAGCTAATACAGCCCAAGTAGAACAAGAAATGGTGGTACCAAGATCATAACTGTTTCAGGCAACATTCACCAAAGACTACTAAAGTTATTGGGCATAAAGAAACAGAATATTTGAGAAACAGTAATATTGGCATAATCTCAAAGTATTCTCTCAAGATATTTATTTGTTACAAAGAGAAAAATAGCAAATGTATAGAAAAATGATCAAGTAACCAGAGCTAATATCATTAGTATTGAGATATCTCAACCTCATGCATGAGTTCAACCTAATCATGAGGACACATCAAAGAAAAATTAATTGAAAGTCACTAGACAAAATATCTAGTTAAGCACTCTTTCAAAAGCCTCAGGGTCATGAAAGACAAGGAAAGACTAAGGAATTATCACAGATAGAAGAAACTAAAACAGACATAAAAACTAAATGCAATGTGGGATCCTGGACCAGAAAAAGAGCATTAGTGGAAATACTACTGAAATTCTAATGAAGTCTTTTACTTAGTTATTAGTATTACACTAATGTTAATTTATTAGTCATACTTCATGCAAGCAGGATATTCAAATTAGAAAAATCTGGGTGACCAAGAAAATCTGTGAACTCCATATTATTTTTGCAATTTTCATCCTTGCAAATAAAATTTATATTTACATTTAAAACTATCTCAGGATTAATTTTTTAGGCAAAGTTTGAACAAATCACTGCTCAGCACTCTTCCCATGTGACCATCCTACTCTAAGTCAGTGCCCACCTATGATAGATGCAATTATTCAGCTGAATTAAAAAAGCATAGCTAATTATTAATATTGTGTAGGCAAAATCATCCATTAATGGAGTTTTTCACTTTTCAACTAATTGTTCACTGTTGGTTAGCTTCACCCCAAGCAGAGTACTCTTAGGGAATTAATGATAATTCCTTTTATTTCCAAATATTTGTAAACTCACAAACCCTTACCCAATTGAAGTCTCTTTGTTATGCCAGATATTGTAACATTATGATGATATGTGGTATTTTAAAGTGTATAATAATGATTATATTTTCTGAGCAGCCCATGAAAAAGTGACTTTTTTTTACTATGTCATAAAATGTCATATAGTCAAAGCAAAGAGTAACTCCTACAACTTATTAGAAAATGCTGACTGCTGTTCAATTTAAAAAGCAAAACAAAACAAAAAAAACAAAAACAAAAGAAAATGAAAAGTTTGTCACCACTATAGATAAGCAGGATCTAAGAAGAAAAACCATTTCATGCCTCCTTCTTAATTTGTATACATAGGCAAAGGGCATCCAATTTGAAAGAAAGCATGGTATTTTCACACAACGGTATTCTGTCCCTGGGAATATTTCAGTGCCTAAAACAGGCAGATTTCAGGGATCTATTAACAATATCAACATCATTCACTGACAAATGGGTGTGAAGACTTGGCTTTCTCTCCATTAGGTTTTTTAGGATACAATTATACTGCTTATTTTTACAAATGATTATCTTTCTGCAGCACCAGGAATGTTTGCAAATAGGGTGTATGGTGTGAGAAATGGGAACTATAAACAGCTCCACCTTGGGGATGCTTAGAATCCAAACGGATTCCCAGCACATTCTAGAAATCCTGTGTAATCTGACTGCAGGTTTAGCACGCCCAACTCAATTTATACTCTGACCACAAAGTACCTGATCTGAAAGGGAGTACCAGGGGCTTGAACCTGGAGATTGAATTTGAGCAAAGACCAGGTTTAAATGATCCTTTGTTCTATTTATTTTTTCCACATAAATGTAAATGAGTCCTTTATAGAAGTCATGGTAAATGCACCATTTTAGAGTTTATAGAGAATGTTTATTTAAAATACTTAAACAACCCGGTCTGTAGGGTTGGCCTTCCCTTGCAAAATAAACAGGCACCCATTTGATAACCATTAGTGCATATAGGGCCTTAAAGAGCAAGGACTCACATAAAGCAGGTTCAAACATATCCTTTTAATTATGAAGTCAGAATGATGTAGTGGTTGGGTGTTAGTACTTAATTATTGGGACTGTCTTGATGCCCTTTTCTTTTTATTGCTTGGAATGCATTAAATGCAATGTTTTTAAATTGTTGATTTTTCTCTTTGGGAGAGTTAATTCTAAGGAGGTAAAAGACACAGAAAGTTTTAGTTGGCTTCAAATGCAAGGCTGAAAGCTACTGATGTTTCCATTGGCTTAAGTCTATAAGTAAGCAGAATGTAATGAAATTTTGAGAAACCTAGTCATCTGATTTCAGAGGATCAATCAGTATTATTTCAGTACAGTCTTCCTCTACTCATATATAACATTTATTTTAGGTACCACTGAATTACCTTCTCTAAATAATTATCTCAGCATCTACTATTTCTGGAGACCATGAAGGAGATAGGGAAGAGTATGAACTTGGAGTTTGGCAGGTTTATTCTTTTTGTGCTGAATAATATTCCATTGTCTGGATGCACCATAGTTTACTTATCTATGGATGCTTCCAAATTTTGGCAATTATGAATAAAACTGCTATAAATATCCATGCACATATTTTTGTGTGAACATGAGTTTTCAACTCCTTTGATAAATACCAAGGAGCATGATTGTTGGATCCTATGGTAAGAGTATAATAATAATAAACTGAAATCCTGGTGTTTTATTTTAACTTTAATAGAATGTACTCCAATTCACTATCCAAATTTTAAAATGAATCTTTATTCTATTCATTTGGTTAGCATGTTATTAATTCATTCATTATTTCTTGGGATTGCTCTTTGATCAGTAAACAGAAGCAAAATTTAGAATTAATTTTCTTCATTTTTTACATGACCAAGAACTGTCATTCATATTGAGGGGCAAATACATTCTAGTTAATGGTCCTCTCATAGCAACAGCATATTTTAGGACCAAAGTGATCTTATTGAATATTGGATATGCTTAATGGAATGTCCAATTTCTCCATTTAGATGGAGAATGTTGTTTCCTACATGTTTCACAAGTTTCCCTGAAGCATCCATCATCTGGGCACAGTATCAATCAGAGGAGAAAGAAGCCAAGGAACTATTTTTACTGTATAACTGCAACAGCCAAGGATATCCCATCCCTCCAAATACAGACCAGCTCAATAATGATTGCTCAGGTAATGAATTTTCACCCTAATGACTCTTTAAAAATGGTATTTGACATTACAGTTTCAGGCAAAATCACACTCACTCCCTTAATACAATAGTCAGAGGATATCATATGGAATGAATTAGAATTGCATGTTGTGTTTAGACAACACCAACAGTGTTGCTTTGCGTCCTCACACCAAGAAGAAGCAATGAGAAGTATCTCATACAAAAGCCTCCTCAGGCTATTGTATGTATCCCCTATTTCCATCTATTTTGAATCCTTCAATGAAAGGCTTAGCATTTCATTTGACTAAAGATATTCTTCTGTGTCTCAATTTTATTTTAAATTTCAATTTGAATGCAAGAAAATAATAAGCCTCAGAAAGGTTCATATATTAGTGAAAATAATGGTACACAAAGAATGAACCTTCCAAAAAATGATTCCCTGGAGCCTACCTTCAACTACTATTATTTAGTCTCGACTCTTCACTTCATAATTTGAAAAGTAAAATAAATATTTATTTCATTAAATTTTATGTACATACCACTTATGTACTTCCAAAATGTTGTTTATTAATTATGTAAACTTGATTTTTTTGTCATTTGATATATTTTTATCTGTGATAAATTTATGCATATTTTGGGGTTAGAATAGAACATATCATTTTCCCCATAAAATTAATGGGAAAATATATTGTTTTCATTTCACGTATTTGCACTTAGAGTCAGGGTCTTTAAGGAAGGGATAAAAGTCAGTGTGTGGGAAATAGGTACATCAAACAGAAAGAAAGAATGTACAGGGAGAATATCTGGAATATCCAGCCCATTTCCTACAGGTGCACCCATATTTCCCTTAGGGCCCTAGAACCCCTCATTCTGCTGGCTGTTTAAAAAAATATTTGAGTTATAGAAAACCCAGTTTTCAATGTTTATGAAGTGCCTGCCTTCTGGAAGCATATTATTGGAGTCTCTGGCAAGCACAACCATCTGATGTTAAACACAGCATAGAGGTGATGAAGATTAAATTTGTGCAGAAGCTGACAATTTTGTCGATAGGTTCCTAGGTCTCACACCCATGCTGTAGGTCTAAAATTAAAGTTGTCGTAGGTGATATTATTATTGAGTTGTTCTGAAAGGCGTTACTTACTCCATATAATTGAAAAAGAGTGTATTCCTACAAACATTAGCATGTCATAAATCATATGGGTTTTGGAAAACTACTGGCTTTCAACAAGGTTTTATTTAATGAAAATTAGCACAATAAAATGTCTTCATTGCAGTAATCATGCTGCAATGGAACCCATTCAAAACACATGGCTTTCATTTTTTTTTCTTGAAAGACTAAAACATCTTGCCAAAGTAAGATAGGCAAAAAAAAAAAAAAAAGTTTGATTATTTAACATTCCATGGTTTGTAATAGATGGAGCATTAGAGAATAACAGTGATGAATACCAGAATTGATCTCATGTCACCAACTTAAGACTTTATTTTTGGTAGCATATTACAGTGACATGTGGTAAAGGTAGCCAAAGTGTTACAGCAAAAATGAGGGGTGGAGAAAAATCCAATTTCGTTCCATAAGAATTGTGAATTGAGAACAGTCTTTTAAAATGTTAGTTCAGCTGAGACTTTCTGATGAGTAGGAAGGTGTGAGTAATTTGCTTTGGAAAGTAGTCATTTGAAATTGCTGGCTATTTGTTTGAGAGCTAAGCAGAGCAGGTAATATGTAGCATACTTTTAAAGGGAATCGCTTAAAGTTAAGAGTTCCTTCCAAAATGACATCTTTGCTCAATCCACCTCCCAACAGAGAATTACCACTTGTGTACATTTCTATTAGGCAGGTTTAGGCTGAAAGAATGTTAAATGAGACATTTGCAAGATCCTCAGAAAATTAATTTATACTTGACTTGGCATGACAACAAGACAGGGAATATTCTCATGGCTTTTTGGCATGCTCACACATTAGACATGACGTTGGTGGAAATGTAATTAAGTGCATAAAATATACTTTATAATAGTACAGTTGGCAGGAAAGGGGAAAAAAGCCTCTACTAAGAAAAAGGGAAAGCATCTAAGGTAATGGTAGCTCTCCAATGTGAGCATGTTGAGCTTTGCTATTTATTGTTATTGATGGGATATTTTCTTTTAGAGCATGGGCAAAGTAGGAGACAATTTTCTTAACCTAAAACTGCATATATAATTTAGCCTTTGAGTATGCATACTATTGTAACCATAATTATAAAAATTAACCCAAACTGACCTTATGTTTATATATTATATATAATATATGATAAGCAGACACTGCCATCAGGCACTAGTCCAGTTAGACACACTTATGTGTATTGTCCACAGTTACTTACCACAGATGTCTTCTAGAATCCTAGGTGGATGTGGCAACCTGTCCATACAAGTGTTCAGAAGGAACAAACACCTTCTGCCACTCTCAACTCCAACAGTACTCACAGGTCTATGAAGATAGAAATCCAGATGGGGAAACCTTCATCAGTCTAGAGCAGCCTCCATGGATCCAGAAGAGGAAGACTCCATCTGCTTTGAAATATAAATTTCAGAGAACATAGTTTAATTGTACTTAGGTAAAGCATAGAGTATCTATCTTTTAGGAGGGGCTGTCATGGAAATTATTAAGTGTGCTTATGCATACACTTACTTCAAACTTATCATTTGGATTACTTTTGAGTTCCTGTAGCTATGTGCACCAAATGCTTGGGATAGAGTGTTTACCTGACAGTTTTGATCCCAGTTTTGAAGATCTGTTACTCCTCTCCTTGTTTAGGACACTAGCATTATGCCTGGCAATAAGGAGGTATCCATTAAACCTATAAGGAGTTAGATCTTTGGAGAACTGGTCTTAGCTTGCTCCCTAGGTGTCCACCTCTTTATAGCACCACTTGCAGGCTCAGTTCCAAGGGCAACAATGCTTTTGAGATACTTTTTACTATAGTCCATATGTATCATTTTGATATTGCCTAATAAATAACTTCAAAACTTACTGCTGTTAAGCAAAATTAACTTAGTAAATTTTGAAGATCTCATTGGCTTTATTCAATTTATTCAATCATTGAATTGAATTATTGAATTATTGAATCCAATCCAGCAGATAGAAAGGAGCTGAGAGGAACCATACAAAATGAAAGACTTTCACAAGCAAAAACAAAGAAGTTATACTAGGCAAAAAAAGCTGACTGGTTATGGCAATGTCACTTTACTTTAGGAGATAGCAAGGGTCTATCAGGCAGATACCTAACTAGTGCTGATTAAGGAATTTCTGATTGACTAGTTTAAAATGCCATTTCTGGGAGAGTTAAAACTGTAATTAAGTCTTGATTTGGTGATATGGGCTTTGCATAAATAACTCCATTTTGGGTCTGTTGTCTTGTTTTTTTAACAGTGGCTTATACATTAAGCATATTGTCAGTTCAAGAGTCTGTGTGCCAGTCAGCTGATTCTTCTGGTCTAGGCTGAGCTGTGTCTGAGGACAGCTTCAGTGTGGGTTGGTCTAGACTGTCTTCAATTAGTATGGCTCATCTCTGCTCCATGTTACCTCTCATCCCTCACCAGGCTAGGTGGAAATGTAATTTTTATAGGCTTTTGGATCAGCAATCAAAAACCTTTATTAAAATTAAACATGTCTAAACACTTAAACTGAACAAGCGAAAAAATAAAACAGTAACAACACACTTAAACTGAGCAATGCCACTATTAGAATATTATTATTAGAATATATTAGAATATTATTAGAAGAGTAAATAAGAGGATACCAAATTATGAGGGCAAAATGTAGAATAAAGGATATGCTCAGGAAAGAAAAACTGAAAATAAAAGGGAAAGAGGAGGGTAGAAGAAAGAATGGTAGTCAAAGACATTTACTAAGTAAATCAAAAAAATGATTGAATGCTGGAAAACAAGAGAAAATAATGACATATTTGGTGATTATTAAAACAAGGTGGAACTAAAATACTAGAACTGTAAGTTCTCAAAAATTTGTTGTCATGTATTCTTAAAAAGAATGTTGCAGAATGTGCCCCAACATAAAAAGGGAATTTTTTTAAGTTTATTCATTTATTTTGGGAGAAAGAGAATGAGTGGAGGAGGGGAAGAGAGAGAGGAAGACAGAGGATCTGAAGTGGGCTCTGTGCTGACAGCAGAGAGCACGATGAGGACCTTGAACTCACGACCTGTGGGGATCATGACCTAAGTGGAAGTTGGACACTTAAGCAACTGAGCCATGCAGGTGCCCTGGAATTAATTTTTAAAAGGAAGATATGATATTCAAGAAGGATGAGATGTAACCAGAATAAGTAAAGAAAATTTCTGCTTTGATAGTAAGGAGAGATCTTAGGAGAATGTCTTTATATAAAATAACATATACAACATGCTCACAATGCCATGTAAGAAAAAAGCATGATAGGAGTTAAGGAATTATAAAATTCCTACAACATTAAGAAGACAAAGTCTTTTATTACTTTGAATTTTTGTTCAGAAAAAGAATTCATGTTGAGAATTAAGGTGAGTTAAGGGCAACTGATGTTGGTAAAAATGGCAGAGTAAGGACCTCCAAAAATTCTATCACCCTCTAAAAGCAATGAGAAACTGGCAAAATTGTCAGAATCTACTTTTTTCAGAACTCTGGAACTTAGCCATAGGCTTGCAGCAATCCAGGGAGTATTTAAGAAAAACAGCTGAATGCCAGTAAGAACAGAGTTTTGTAGTGTTTTAACTTACCCTAGTCCCATTTCCCATTCTCCAACTCACAGTAGCCATCAAAAAAAAAAAAAAAAAAAAAAAAAAGCTCATATTCTCAGTACTGATGGGAACAGAACAGAACTGTAGCTCTTTCAAATTCTCTTTCTCAAAGAATTGCCATTATTTGAACTAATAGTCCATGAAAGACTACTCAAAAGAATTGTCTTTATCTAACCTGATTCTATGCTCATCTCATGCTGAAAGCCCTTCCTGGGGGGCATTTGTCAGAAACATTTACAGGCAAATGTTTTAATGTCATGGCTGCCTGAGGCAATGCATAACATTTGGGGTAAACCATAGACTAATGGAAAAGCATAAAAGGAAAAGCTGAGCAATGACATGTTCCACAGGGGCTTTGAAAAGCTTTGACATAGTCCTAGGAATCTAGAGGCCTATGCACATGTGGGAGACTGTGTGCATGCTTCAGAAAAGAAATTAAAGAAGACATAAATAAATGGGAAGACTTGCCATGTTCAGAGATTGGAATATTTAATACAGTTAAGATGGTATTGTTCCCCAAAATGAGCTATAGATTTAATGCATCAAAGTTTCCAAAGACTTTCCCCCCAGAATTGGACTGCTGATACCAAAAGTCATATGGGAGTACAAGGGACACAAAATAGCCAAAAGTATCTTCAAAAACAGTAGAATTAGAGGACTCAACACTATTTGATTTCAAAACTTACTATAAAGCTACAGGAATCAATGTCCAAACAACAAATAACCCAATTAAAAAATGAGCGGAAGACATGAACAGATATTTCTCCAAAGAAGACATACAGATGGCCATCAGACACATGAAAAGATGCTCAATATCACTCATCATCAGGGAAATGCAAATCAAAACCACAACGAGATGCCACTTCACACCTGTTGGAATGGCAAAAATTGACAACACAAGAAACAGCTAGTGTTGGTGAGGATATGAAGAAAAAGGAACCCTCTTACACTGTGGGTGGGGATGCAAACTGGTGCATCCACTGTGGAAAACAGTATGGAGCTTCCTCAAAATGTTCAAAATAAAACTGCCCTATAGTCCAGGAATCACACCACTGGATATTTCCTCAAAAAATATAAAAACACTAACTTAAAGGGATGCACGTACCCCTATGTTTATTGTAGCATTATTTACAATAGCCAAGACATGGAAGAAGCCCAACTGTCCATCCATTGATAGAAGAATGGATAAAGAAAACGTGGTATATATGTACAATGTAATATTGCTCAGCTGTAAAAAATAATGAATTCTTGACATTTGTGACAACCTGGAAGGATCTAGAGAGTTTAAGCAAAATAAGTCAGAGAAAGATAAATACCATATGAATTCACTCATATGTGGAATTTAAGAAACAAAACAAATGAACAAAAGAAAAAAAGAAAGAGAGAGAGAGAGAAACCAAGAAACAGACTCTTAACTATAGAGAACAAACTGATGGTTACCAGAGACAGGTGGGTAGGGGAATGAGTGAAATAGGTGATGGGGATTAAAGAGTACACTTATCATGATGAGCACTGAATAATGTACAGAATTGTTAAATCACTATACTGTATACCCAAAATAATATGACACTATATGTTAACTATACTAGCATTAAAATAAACAATAAAAAAATAAAGTAAGACTAAATCTAAAAAAAAAAAAAAACACACGTAAGTTGATAAATAGGAAGAAAGTGTGTGGTACTGGTATAAGAACAAATAAATTAATGGAATAGAATTGAAGAGCCCCAAAATAAAACTATAATCTATTGACAATTGATTTTTGCCAATCGTGCCAAGATTACACAATGGGGAAAGAAGAGTCTTTTCAATAAATGGTGCTGAGACATCTGGATATCCACATGTAAAGAATGAATTTGGAATCCTAACTCACACAGTATGTAAAACTTAAATCAGAATGGATCAAAGACTTAAATATAAGAAAAGAAAACATAGGGGTTTTTTGGGAGTCTTACAGTCCTCCCAAAATACAAGCAATCTGTTTTAGTCTGTTTGGGCTGTTATAACAAATACCACAGACTGGGTAGTTTATAACGAACAGAAATTTATTTTTCACTGTTCAGTAGACTGCTAAGTCCAAGATCATGGTGCTGGCAGATACAGTGGTGGTTGGTGACAGCTTGCTTCCTGTTTCATACATGAAGCCTTCTCACTGTATTCTCACATGGGAAAGGACTAGGAATCTGTGTGAAGTCTCTTTTATGAGGCACAGATTCTGTTCATGAGGGCTCCATCTTCATGACTTAAGTAACCCCCACACACAGTCAGACTACAGCACAACCGAGAGAGAGAGAGAGAGAGAGAGAGAGAGAAATTGGGCTTCATCAAAATTAAAAACTTTTGAATGTTAAAAACACTATCAAGAAATGGGAATAGTCCACGCAATGGGAAAAAACATTTGTAAAGCACATATCTGATAAGAATCTGGGTGCAGAATATATATAGAAGACATATAATTCAATAATATAAAGACAAATAGCACAATTTAAAACTAGGCAAAAGCTCTGAATACACATATCTCCAAAGAAGATATACAAAGGGCCAATAAGCACATGAAAAGATGCTCTACATCATTAGTAATTAGGAAAATGCAATTCAAAACCTGAATGGGATACCACTCCACAACCTGTATGGGAACTATAATAAAAAATACAGATAGTAAAAAGTGTTAGTGATGATGTATAGAATTTGGGGCACCTCACTCACTACCAATGGATATATCATATGTATGGTTGTGGAAAATAATCTGGCAGTTCCTTAAAAAGTTACCAACCATATATCCCAGCAGTTCACACATATATCCTACATGTGAAAACATCTGTTCACATTAAAACTTGTATACTATTTTTTTAATATTTTAACATTTATTTATTTTTGAGACAGAGAGAGACAGAGCATGAGCAGGGGAGGGGCAGAGAGAGAGAGGGAGACACAGAACCTGAAGCAGGCTCCAGGCTCTGAAATGTCAGCACAGAGCCTGACACGGGGCTCGAACTCACAGACTGTGAGATCATGACCTGAGCTGAAGTCAGATGCTTAACCGACTGAGCCATCCAGGTGCCCCAAAACGTGTACACTAATCCTAACAGTATTATGAATAATGTATTGTGAATAGCAGTATTATTCACAATAGCGCAAAAGTGAAAACAACCCAAAAGTCCATCAAGTGGTAAAGAGAAAACATAGTATATTCATACAATGGAGTATTGTATAAAAAGACATAAGAAGAAATAAAGCACAATTAGATGCTACAATATGGATTATATGATTCCATTTATATGAAATGTACAGAGCAGGCAAATCCAATAGAGACAGATACTAGAGTAGTGGTTTCCAGGGCCTCTGAGTACAGGAATGGGGAGTGACTGCTGGTTGAGGCAGTTTCTTTTGGGAGTGATGAAAATGTTCTAGATCAAATAGTTGTGATGATTACACAGCCTTGTGGATATAAAAAGAAATAAGTGACTTGTACACTTTTAAGTAGTGAATTAATTTTATGCTATGTATCATATCTCATTAAAAAAAGAATTGAAACAGAATGTGTAACTTTCAAATGAGGTGAAGGTACAGTATACTAAAATAGGATCCATTTGGAATCAGTAAAGATAAAAACTGAAATTTTCTAAGTAGAAAGAAGAAGAACAACAAAAAACTGATGTATAGTTGATCTAAATGTCTCAACAACGATATCAGATGTAGATTAGAGTTTGGAACATTATGGACTGGGTCAAAGGCTTGCAGTCACATTTTGCACAGCCCAAGAACAAAGAATGAGTTTTGTGTTTTTAAAGAGTTATTGAAAAGAATGAGGAAGGAGGTAGGAGAGGAGTAGCCACTGAAACCTTGGCCCTCAAAACCTAAAATATTCATTCTTAGGCCCAGTACAGAGAAAGTTTGCTGACCTATGACAGTCTCAACATTTTCAAGCTAAACATAAAATCCAACAAAACAATAAAACCAAACTTCTTGTCAATATCACCTGCCAATTCCAGAACAGCTGCTAGAAAAGCTGCTCTTCATTGTCTGTTTCTGGGTTAAAGGTTGCCACAGGAGAAACTGGCATGACATCTGGAAGGCAGAAGGGATGTCACTATCTTCATCAGCTTCAGCCTTCTCACAAACACCTTCTTTGATGTTGCTGGCTTAGAGAGTAGCGGGGGCTTTGCCAAAGACTGTACAGCTGTAGGCTTTCCCCATGAAGCTTTTGGGGACTGCCAACTTTGGTGCTTCAGTTAAGGTCCTCAGGGATTTTCTTTTTCTCCAATATTGATGCTGCTTCCTATACCATCCTACTTGCATGTAACCCTCTTGAAGTTTAGTATCAGAAGTTTCATATCATTTCTGCCACATTCCATTTGTCCAGCAAGCCAAGAGAAGAGGGTAGGGATATTAGTTTTGTGAAGAAAAGTGTCTAACAGGAGCAAGGACTTTTCATTAAAGAGACACAGCCAGATGATGGTATCTGCACAGAGGGAGAGCAAAAATAAAAATCCCTAATTCCCTCTCTATCTCTTGATGCTATTCTAGTTGGCCAAACTAAACAGGAAAATATGTCCCTATAGATCAGCCTCAGGTAAGGTCAGCCTCTCAGGTAGACGGCAAGGTAGAAAAAGATGGAGAAAAGATTTGAACGGAAATGGAGAATAGCTAGCTTGGTTATCAACCCAAATTGGTTATTTAGAGGCACCTGGGTGGTTCAGTCAGTTGAGTCTCTGACTTTGGCTCAGGTCATGATCTCACAATTCATGAGTTGAAGCCCTGTGTTGGGCTCTCTGCTCTCAGCACAGAGCCTGCTTCAGATCCTCTGTCCCCCTCTCTCTCTACCCCTTCCCTGCTCACGCTCTCTCTCTTTCAAGGATAAATAAACATTAAAAAATTTTAATTGCTTATTCATATATTAAATAAATACAATATTACTGGTAACTGAAGAAATACATATCAAAACAGTAATCCACCAATTCAGATCCAAAGTGATAATAATAGAAGTAATAATAATAAATTTGAAAACCTCAAGTGTTGGCAAGGATGCTACAAAACAGTAATGTAAACCAAGAGCTGACTGGGGTTCCTGGGTGACTCAGTTGGTTAAATGTCTGACTTCAGCTCAGGTCATGATCTCGTGGTTCATGAGTTCAAGCCCTGCATCAGGCTCTGAGCTGACAGCTTAGATTCTGACAGCCTGCTTCAGGTTCTGCGTCTCCTCTCTCTCTGCCCCTCCCTTGCTTATGTTTTCTCTCTCTCTCTAAAAAATAAATAAAAAATTTTAAAAAATCAAAAACAAACAAAAAACCCTCAGACTAACAGCTATTTGGAATCCCACTTCAGAAGGTAAATTGGGAATACCTAAGAATGGTGATGACCCACCCACCCTATGGGCCAGCAGTTCTCATCTTGGGCATCAACCATGGAGAAATTTTAAAGTATATGAAGATGAACATACATAAAATTGTTCAATGTTTGCAAGAGAATTTAAAAAAAGAGAGAGAAAACAAACATTTAACAGTTTCTTAGATGGGAACTAGAGGAATAAACTTATTTAAAATAAAATAATATCAGTTAAAGACATTGTTTCAAATATGAAGAAAGATAAGTCTCACAAAATATCATATAAAGTGAAGAAAGCAAAATGCTAAACAAGTGAAACAAGTAAGATATAATTTATATAATATATGTAAATTTAGATATCACATCCTCTTCTGTGGGAACTCTCTAAAAGCAGAGCCTGATATAGGGATCATGGTACATGTGATTAATCAGGGGACAACTCTCAGAAAAAGAGCAGGATCAGGGCAGGGCAGAAGAAACAGGAGAGCAAGGTTGTGCTCTTGGCTGGAGTCTCACTGAGGCCTGATCCCAAAAACAGCTCTGGAGAATTAACTGAACCACAGCACTGGTCTTACCTTGGAGTAAGGGGCTGATCTCATTGACTCTCCCTCCCCAAACCCCACCTCAGGCACACACACTTGCCAGTCAATCCATCACTGGCTATGGGCTGAAATGTGAGAAACATCCTCCCAGTGGAATATCTTCCATTTAGCCCAGGATAATCCCTCAGAGACTAGGACAGCTGAGAGCCATTAGTAGCCAACACGTACTGTAGCTGGAGCTGGAGTGTACCAGCAGTGAAAGGGGTCTGGAAGGGGCATGCCAGTGTCCACTATACACAGAAAACAATGGTGCACTGTTTATGGCCTTATGTGTGTAATAAAATTACAAACATTTGCATGGAAATAAAAAACAACACTCATTTCAAAATAATGGTTTCCTCTAATAAAGGATGGAGGAAGGAAAGGGAAATGAATCAAATGCTGGCCTTAATTTTAATTCCTTAAAAAAGTTATCTGAAGTAATAAAGCAACATGTGAACATCTAAATCTTATTAGCAAACTTTAAAACTTAAAATAATATACAAAACCAAAAAGGAGAGTAAAATACATATATTTAAAAATAATAAAAATGGTTCTTAAAATATTTTGATTTAATTTTACACCAATGGTGAAAAACACATCTTTTCTAAATCTGATGAAATGAGAAATTCATTATTATTCATTATTATTCACCATTCATCAAAAATCATACTTTTAATTATAAAATATAGATATAAGATCTGATGTGTATCTCTTTCCTTATATTTTTATTTACCCTCAATCAATATTTTATGTGAAAATATATGAGAGAAAGAGACAGAGAGAGAGAGAGAGACAGAGGGTGAGAGGGTGATAACTATGAGATTTCTGGAATAACATTTACCTGATTTTGAAATGAAATATATCTGGATGGTGGGATTTGGAATGGTTTCTAAATTTCTTGTCTATAAGTTTATTAGTTGCTTCCATTTTTATAATGACCATTGTCTCACTTTACAGAAACAATAGTC
This sequence comes from Panthera uncia, assembly GCF_023721935.1. NCBI lineage: Eukaryota > Metazoa > Chordata > Mammalia > Carnivora > Felidae > Panthera > Panthera uncia. The sequence goes on along the minus strand of NW_026057578.1, from coordinate 32,642,937 downwards.
ATCCTTAAAAATGAAGGAAAATGTGCATCTTCCCTAGTAATAGAACCATTACAAATTTAACAACTCTTTGATATTATTTTACACCTGCTATATTTGCCAAAATTAAATAAAAGAAATACCCAAATTAGCAAGGTTTTTTTTTTAAGCCTGGTACAATGATATATTAGTGGCAGTATAAATCATGATTCTGTTAAAAAAATAAAATCTGGCAAAATTTCATGAGTAGCAAACAGATGTTTATATCCTTGGATCCACAAACTCATTTCCTAGAATTTGTTCCATGGGAATATTAGAGTAAAGAAATATCTTCTGCATGAATGATGGTTATTGCAACGAAGCATTTGAAACAATCCAATTTGATTAAGAAATTTATTGAACACAAACGTAATGGGGCACTATACTGTGATCAAAGCATGAAAAATGTGAATGAGGAAAGATATTGATAGTTCCCAGGCACCTAATGTGTACTTAGATAGCATCGGTGATTTTGTGAATTATTTTATGTCTCAAAATTCATGGGTTCAATATCATTAAAATAGTATTACGGGGGAAGGAATTGAACTTACCCATAATTGCATGGTATGCTAATAAATGTAAGTATTAATGTCCAAGCCCAGTTCTAACACCGAATCATAAATTCTTTTCACTAAAGAAATTTTCTTAGCTATAGAACTCATTTTACAAATAAATTTTTATGCAGAACTCTCTCAGCTTCAAATCAAAGAGATGACAAAAGCTGAGATATCTAGATGGATGTGCCAGAGTTTGGGCAACCCTTAGTCCCACCCCACCCACTTGGCCTCAACAGAATCCTAGGGCACAAGAAATAATTTTAAAAATCACTGTCCTATACCATACTGTATTTGAAAATGGCAAAAATGGTTTGAGTAAATGTTAAGTTTTAAAAGATGGTAACATAAAATACTGCTACTCACAACTCTTAGTTGGGTAGCTTTCTATTCAATTTCACATGGAGACATAGATCAAAATATTCATGTGCAAAGACAAGAACTGAAGCTGTTTCTTTAAGGTGATAGCACATCCAGCTAAGCCAGGGGGCACTAGGTGGACAAATTGGTTATATTATCCACCACTTTTGGGGTGGTCCTCAGAACTTCCTTAGGCCTGGATAGATCCACTTATCTTAGTGCTAATTCAGACATAGTCATTCCTAAAATATTATAAAGAGTGTGTATTGTTTGTGAATGTGGATATAACTGAAGATGGAGGAAGAATGAGAAAACTCATATATATGTTGAGATCAAAATATATGTCCCAGTAAACTGGGACACACTGTGTGAGTTTCCTCTTTCCTTCTTGCCAGTCAGAGAGATCCTCACCCTGTCACCTGCCCCTCGCAATTCTACATCAGTAAAAGCAAAGATAGCAGCTGAAACTTGATTTCCCAATTTCCTTTCCTGCTACAACATGGCCATGTGATCCACTCTTGATCACGGAGATGTCAGAGGGGAAAACTGGTGGCTCAAAGACTGATCTCTCCAGAAGAGAGAAATGTATGAAGAGCAGACCTATTTCCTGTCCTACATGTGGAAGTTCTCCTGTAAGGATGTGAGCCTTAAAGTTACTACAGCCATCTTGAAATCAGGAAAAGAGCCAGAAATTTGAGGAAAGCTAACAAATGCCTTCCTACATAGTTTTCAATATATGATTAAAAAAAAAAAGAACCTTCTACTGTTTAAGCTCCTTTGTTATTTGGGCATTTTGTTCTTTGCAGCAAAAGGCATCTGAATGTAAACTGCATAAATGTATCAGACATCCAAAGTTCCCAACTAGAACGTATCAATCCAAAATTTTCAAGGGTGTTGTCCTTTTCGGTTAATATAAAAAAATGTGGGCTTTTTTACAGTCATGAAGAATTTCTGGTAATTTCCTTCTTTTTACAATGGTTCTATCACAATTCATGAATTTTATATGAAGTGTGATTGTTTCCGATTATTGTGGCTTCCCCTGATTTTGTAAGTACAGTTGCTGACTCCAAACTGCTAGAAAAAATTCTGGCAGTTTTCCAAGGGGCATGGCTAGTAGGTCCCCAAAACATGAAGAATTAATTCTTTCCTTCCCTTTTCCTTTGCTTTCTGTCTGTTCTTTTGGTCCTAAGGCCAATATTTTGAAGTAGCCCTCACATACCACTGAGGTAAATCTCCGCACAAGGATCAAACACAATTTGTGGGAAAGTGCTTTAGAGGCAGAAGAACATTCTGCAAGCCTGTGGGGCTGGCATTGTTGTTGCTACATCCTAACAACACTGCTCCACATTAGCAACAGCGAACCAAGAGTAGGCAGTGATGGTAGGGTCTGCCTAAATAATTTTCATAAATAAAACTGAGTTTGCTCTAAAATGGGGTTAATGTCTTGGTCACCTCTTCAGCCTTCAGTTGACATGGTTATGATAAACACAACTTCTTGCTTTTATTTAATAAACACTTTTTTAAAGTGGCGCAACTTTAGTTATGATTCAGGCATTGTTCAACATCCTTTAAAAATAACAAGTCCTTCAGTTCCTGTGACAACTTTTGAAGGAGACTCCTTCATTATTCTCATTTTTCTGATGAAGTGACTGAGATATCAGTTATTTAAGTAACTTGCCCAGGCCACACAGCTTTAAGTGGTAGTATTGGAATAACTGTATTAACTGGCATTGTAGGGGAGGACAAAGGTTTTTCTTGATCCTCTTAGGGTCTCTGCCTGCACCTGAACATTGAACTGACAAAGATGCATTAACATGAGAGACACATATACACTTATTTGGTATAAGTTTTAAGTGACACAGGAGGCTTCATCAGGAAATGAAGACCCGTATACACAGACAAATATATTTTTATGCTAGGTTTGATAAAGAGTTGTCAGTTGTATAGATTAGTTGTATAGGTTAGGGAGTTTGTTAGGATTCGTCTTGAGTTCCCTTTATCTTTAGGGGTGAGGAGGTTCCTTTCCTTGGGTATAGGGGAGGCACCTCTCATATGAGGGTTTCATGACCTGTTACAGGGAAGAAGAGTGGAGGGAAAGTCAGAGTGACCTTCCTCTTCTGCTGTTTTCTGAAACTCCTTCAGCTGAAAATAGTCAATATGCCAAGTTGCCATATTTTGGGGTAATGTATCCTAAACGCCATCAATATACAGAAATAAAGGTATGAAGTTAGTCACTAAAAGTGAGAAAGTATGAACAGGTTCACCACATGCTTCATTTTGTTTTATAAGCAAGTCTAAAGAATAATTAAAGGAAGGAAAAAAGGAGAAAAAAATCTAGTTGAAATTTTCCTTTACTTTCTTTTATCTTCTTTTATTACCCCCCCCACTCTGTGTGTGTGTGTGTATGTGTGTGTGTGTGTGTGTGTGTGTGAGAGAGAGAGAGAGAGAGAGGGAGGGGGAGGGGGTGGGGGGAGAATGAATACTGAGCTTCTTTGTCCAGAAATAACTATGCTTCCTCAATGTGCACATAATGTGAGAGGGAAGTTTTAAAGAAAAAAATATCATACTGTGAGACTCAAAAATCTCTCCATGCATAAGCTGAAAGATTCCAATAATGACAATTATATACCAAAATAAATATGGCATCCCTACTTCCCACTGGTATTATCTTCTAGCATTTTCTTTGGATCAGAATGAATTTACGGTGAGAACATATTCAGCTTTCTTTTCATTTTTTGCCTTATATGGTCAATTGCAAGGCTGACCACAAATTCTTTCTCTTCCTGTATCCATGCCTTTTTTGCAATGAGACTTAGCAGCTTCTCTCAAAGAAAGGGAAGTTTATTCCTTCTATTTTTTGAATCTAGATTTAGACCTGTGACAGGTGTTGACCAATGAGAAATTAGAAAACCTGATATAAACAGAGGCATGACAATTGCTTGAGCACTGGGGCTTTTCCTGTCTTGCTATTCTTAGGAGCTCTGACTACCATCATGTGACTAAATCTCCGCTAGCCTGCTGGAGGATGAATGACACATGGTCTAGCTACTTCCATTGACCCTGAAGCCAGCTATTCACCACCAGGCATGTGAATGAGGCCATCAACCACCAACTGATCACAAACAAATGGGTGAACTCCACCACCTTATTAAGCGGAGACAAGCAGTCCTACTTAAGCCCAGCCCAAAGTGCCAGTTTACATTATCATGAGAAAAGAAAGATTGTTTCAGCCACTAATTTTGGGATGGTGTGTTACATGGCAAAACTACGTGCTTAACTTGAAAGGGAATAGTATCTGATTTATCTTTACAAGGAATAAAAGCTTCAGGAAAGATGTATGACTAAGGAAGGGAAGTCTCATCTGCTTCTAAAGCAGATGCACAATTAGCAGCCCTGGGAGAAAGTCAAAGTTCTTACAAAAAGACTGAAAACTGAGGAAATTTGATTCAAAGCCTTCTCTACGTCTTGATAGTATTCCCACTAACTTCAAGGGAAGAACCCTCAGTGATGAGTTGCTTTAAGTTTACAGAAGGGACAAGACTTACTATAGCCAAAGATGTTTTATTTTTACTCCATTCAACTCTCCTCTGGGTTTTCCCATGCTTAAGAGCCCTCAGAGGCTGAGCATGTAACAGCTCTCTGCTTTACCAGCTCAAGGGTATTTCAGTGCTGTGGGTCAGTCTTAATTCTCTGAGAATGTGTCTAATTTCATTGCAAAAGTAATGTATTTGGCTAATAAGACTTAGGCTCTTTGGCTGTGTTTCCTTTCTTTCGCACCCTAGAGCCCTTGCCACTACACAGTGCCTTTCATTTCCAAAGGATGCCTGAGCACTTCATAAACTTAGCCAGTGGACTTATAAACTTTATGGCCAAGGAATCAGTCCACCACTGAAAGGTAACCTGCTTCTGGTGTGAAAAGTAGCAATTGTTTACATATGGTTAACCTGAAGGCATACGGAGGCCAAGCATTAGGTTTAAAACCCTAAGATGCCTTAGAGCAGGTCCTGGTAGGATTTCCTTTCCTTTATTAAGTTTTCTTCTGCACTGATTTAGTTGACTGAGCCGAAAGGAAGTGTAACCAAGGAGTGAACTGAACCCATGACCCTAAGCACCTGGTGAGAATTGGTCTTTGTGTAATGACCTGAGACAAAACTCCCAACTCTTCATACAGGGGAGATCAACAACAACAAAATCTCATTTGTAAAGCTCTTTAAATTCACACAATTTTTAAAGGAAACTTATTCATACACTGTCATTTGCCCACTTTTCTGTCCCTTTCACATAGAACTTCACACTTATCTTCTATTTTATTTGTTGAACTAAATTTTGTTTTGCCCCATTAAAGGCAGGATCTTTGAATGAGCCATACTGTAACTGTCTTAGACTCTGTCAAAATTAATATGTAGAAAAGGAAGCACTTTCTGTTAACCTCTCAGTTCAGCACTATGTACCATATCCTCCCAAAAGTTTGAGAAGGATTTACTAATCATTGTGTTGAGTTTAGGACCTTTACTAGACTACTGCTATGAGTGGCAGCATGACTGTGGGTTAAATAGGGTCTCTGTTTCTCTCTTCATTCACTCCATGCAAAGCAAGCAATAACTCTTGAAGCTTGGGCATCTTTCTTTCTTATCTCTGTATTTTTCAATATGCTGGGCATTGCTTCATATAGTATGCACCACTGTGAACAGCCAGTAATTCTTAAGATATGGAATGAGAGGTGGGAAGCAGGAGACCCTGTTTCCTCAAAAACCTCTTTGCTAGTAGATCATAGGCAATTGACTTGATCAAAATGTACTCTTATTTTCCATTGGCTATTGATCAATATGTGTTTACTTCTCTTGGTGGCCTCAAGGAAAAGAGGAAAGAGGATCTCAAGGAAAAGATGAGCAGCAGGGATGGGCTTTGGTCATTACTGAGGTAACTGGTGAAACTTGAATGGGATTTGACGATTAGATGGTAGAAATGCATTAATGTTAATTTCCTAATTTTGCATAATCAAGGACATTACAAAAAACAAGGACATTCTCTTACATATACATATATATACACATATATATACATACACATATATATATATACTATATATATATATAGTATATATATATACATAGTGTATACAAAATATACTAAAATACCCAGAAGTATTGGGACAACAGGTTAGCAATTACTCTCAAATGGTTCAGGGGAAAAAATCTTTACTGTGCTTACAAAAATAAACAAATAGGTTCTCCTAAGGTTGTGATGTCAGACTAATTAGCCATGCTGTTTGTCTAGTGAAGCAGCGGACAGAGAAGTTCAGCTAGAAATTTTTTTTTTTTTTAATATATGAAATTTACTGTCAAATTGGTTTCCATACAACACCCAGTGCTCATCCCAAAAGGTGCCCTCCTCAATACCCATCACCCACCCTGCCCTCCCTCCCACCCCCCATCAACCCTCAGTTTGTTCTCAGTTTTTAACAGTCTCTTATGTTTTGGCTCTCTCCCACTCTAACCTCTTTTTTTTTTTTTTCCCTCCCCCATGGGTTTCTGTTATGTTTCTCAGGATCCACATAAGAGTGAAACCATATGGTATCTGTCTTTCTCTGTATGGCTTATTTCACTTAGCATCACACTCTCCAGTTCCATCCATGTTGCTACAAAAGGCCATATTTCATTTTTTCTCATTGCCACGTAGTATTCCATTGTGTATATAAACCACAATTTCTTTATCCATTCATCAGGTGATGGACATTTAGGCTCTTTCCATAATTTGGCTATTGTTGAGAGTGCCGCTATAAACATTGGGGTACAGGTGCCCCTATGCATCAGTACTCCTGTATCCCTTGGATAAATTCCTAGCAGTGCTATTGCTGGGTCATAGGGTAGGTCTATTTTTAATTTTCTGAGGAACCTCCACACTGCTTTCCAGAGCGGCTGCACCAATTTGCATTCCCACCAACAGTGCAAGAGGGTTCCTGTTTCTCCACATCCTCTCCAGCATCTATAGTCTCCTGATTTCTTCATTTTGGCCACTCTGACTGGCGTGAGGTGATATCTGAGTGTGGTTTTGATTTGTATTTCCCTGATAAGGAGCGACGTTGAACATCTTTTCATGTGTCTGTTGGCCATCCGGATGTCTTCTTTAGAGAAGTGTCTATTCATGTTTTCTGCCCATTTCTTCACTGGGTTATTTGTTTTTCGGGTGTGGAGTTTGATGAGCTCTTTATAGATTTTGGATACTAGCCCTTTGTCCGATGTGTCATTTGCAAATATCTTTTCCCATTCCCTTGGTTGCCTTTTAGTTTTGTTGGTTGTTTCCTTTGCTGTGCAGAAGCTTTTTATCTTCATAAGGTCCCAGTAATTCACTTTTGCTTTTAATTCCCTTGCCTTTGGGGATGTGCCGAGTAAGAGATTGCTACGGCTGAGGTCAGAGAGGTCTTTTCCTGCTTTCTCCTCTAAGGTTTTGATGGTTTCCTGTCTCACATTCAGGTCCTTTATCCATTTTGAGTTTATTTTTGTGAATGGTGTGATAAAGTGGTCTAGTTTCAACCTTCTGCATGTTGCTGTCCAGTTCTCCCAGCACCATTTGTTAAAGAGACTGTCTTTTTTCCATTGGATGTTCTTTCCTGCTTTGTCAAAGATGAGTTGGCCATACGTTTGTGGGTCTAGTTCTGGGGTTTCTATTCTATTCCATTGGTCTATGTGTCTGTTTTTATGCCAATACCATGCTGTCTTGATGATGACAGCTTTGTAGTAGAGGCTAAAGTCTGGGATTGTGATGCCTCCTGCTTTGGTCTTCTTCTTCAAAATTACTTTGGCTATTCGGGGCCTTTTGTGGTTCCATATGAATTTTAGGATTGCTTGTTCTAGTTTCGAGAAGAATGCTGGTGCAATTTTGATTGGGATTGCATTGAATGTGTAGATAGCTTTGGGTAGTATTGACATTTTGACAATATTTATTCTTCCAATCCATGAGCAGGGAATGTCTTTCCATTTCTTTATATCTTCTTCAATTACCTGCATAAGCTTTCTATAGTTTTCAGCATACAGATCTTTTACATCTTTGGTTAGATTTATTCCTAGGTATTTTATGCTTCTTGGTGCAATTGTGAATGGGATCAGTTTCTTCATTTGTCTTTCTGTTGCTTCATTGTTAGTGTATAAGAATGCAACTGATTTCTGCACATTGATTTTGTATCCTGTAACTTTGCTGAATTCATGTATCAGTTCTAGCAGACTTTTGGTGGAGTCTATCGGATTTTCCATGTATAATATCATGTCATCTGCAAAAAGCAAAAGCTTGACTTCGTCTTTGCCAATTTTGATGCCTTTGATTTCCTTTTGTTGTCTGATTGCTGATGCTAGAACTTCCAGCACTATATTAAACAACAGCGGTGACAGTGGGCATCCCTGTCGTGTTCCTGATCTCAGGGAAAAAGCTCTCAGTTTTTCCCCGTTGAGGATGATGTTAGCTGTGGGCTTTTCATAAATGGCCTTTATGATCTTTAAGTATGTTCCTTCTATCCCGACTTTCTCAAGGGTTTTTATTAAGAAAGGGTGCTGGATTTTGTCAAAGGCCTTTTCTGCATCGATTGACAGGATCATATGGTTCTTCTCTTTTTTTTTGTTAATGTGATGTATCACGTTGATCGATTTGCGAATGTTGAACCAGCCCTGCATCCCAGGAATGAATCCCACTTGATCATGGTGAATAATTCTTTTTATATGCTGTTGAATTCGATTTGCTAGTATCTTATTAAGAATTTTTGCATCCATATTCATCAGGGATATTGGCCTGTAGTTCTCTTTTTTTACTGGGTCTCTGTCTGGTTTAGGAATCAAAGTAATACTGGCTTCATAGAATGAGTCTGGAAGTTTTCCTTCCCTATTTCTTGGAATAGCTTGAGAAGGATAGGTATTATCTCTGCTTTAAATGTCTGGTAGAACTCCCCTGGGAAGCCATCTGGTCCTGGACTCTTATTTGTTGGGAGATTTTTGATAACCGATTCAATTTCTTCGCTGGTTATGGGTCTGTTCAAGCTTTCTATTTCCTCCTGATTGAGTTTTGGAAGAGTGTGGGTGTTTAGAAATTTGTCCATTTCTTCCAGGTTGTCCAATTTGCTGGCATATAATTTTTCATAGTATTCCCTGATAATTGTTTGTATCTCTGAGGGATTGGTTGTAATCATTCCATTTTCATTCATGATTTTATCTATTTGGGTCATCTCCCTTTTCTTTTTGAGAAGCCTGGCTAGAGGTTTGTCAATTTTGTTTATTTTTTCAAAAAACCAACTCTTGGTTTCGTTGATCTGCTCTACAGTTTTTTTAGATTCTATATTGTTTATTTCTGCTCTGATCTTTATTATTTCTCTTCTTCTGCTGGGTTTAGGCTGCCTTTGCTGTTCTGCTTCTATTTCCTTTAGGTGTGCTGTTAGATTTTGTATTTGGGATTTTTCTTGTTTCTTGAGATAGGCCTGGATTGCAATGTATTTTCCTCTCAGGACTGCCTTCGCTGCATCCCAAAGCGTTTGGATTGTTGTATTTTCATTTTCGTTTGTTTCCATATATATTTTAATTTCTTCTCTAATTGCCTGGTTGACCCACTCATTCGTTAGTAGGGTGTTCTTTAACCTCCATGCTTTTGGAGGTTTTCCAGACTTTTTCCTGTGGTTGATTTCAAGCTTCATAGCATTGTGGTGAAAGTATGCATGGTATAATTTCAATTCTTGTAAACTTATGAAGGGCTGTTTTGTGACCCAGTATATGATCTATCTTGGAGAATGTTCCATGTGCACTCGAGAAGAAAGTATATTCTGTTGCTTTGGGGTGCAGAGTTCTAAATATATCTGTCAAGTCCATCTGATCCAATGTATCATTCAGGGCCCTTGTTTCTTTATTGACCGTGTGTCTAGATGATCTATCCATTTCTGTAAGTGGGGTGTTAAAGTCCCCTGCAATGACCACATTCTTATCAATAAGGTTGCTTATGTTTATGAGTAATTGTTTTATATATCTGGGGGCTCGGGTATTTGGCGCATAGACATTTATAATAGTTAGCTCTTCCTGGTGGATAGACCCTGTGATTATTATATAATGCCCTTCTTCATCTCTTGTTACAGCCTTTAATTTAAAGTCTAGTTTGTCTGATATAAGTATGGCTACTCCAGCTTTCTTTTGGCTTCCAGGAGCATGATAAATAATTCTCCATCCCCTCACTCTCAATCTAAAGGTGTCCTCAGATCTAAAATGAGTCTCTTGTAGACAGCAAATAGATGGGTCTTGTTTTTTTATCCATTCTGATACCCTATGTCTTTTAGTTGGCGCATTTAATCCATTTACATTCAGTGTTATTATAGAAAGATATGGGTTTAGAGTCATTGTGATGTCTGTATGTTTTATGCTTGTAGTGATGTCTCTGGTACTTTGTCTCACAGGATCCCCCTTAGGATCTCTTGTAGGGCTGGTTTAGTGGTGACAAATTCCTTCAGTTTTTGTTTGTTTGGGAAGACCTTTATCTCTCCTTCTATTCTAAATGACAGACTTGCTGGATAAAGGATTCTCGGCTGCATATTTTTTCTGTTTAGCACACTGTAGATATCGTGCCAAGCCTTTCTGGCCTGCCAAGTTTCAAAGGAGAGATCAGTCACGAGTCTTATAGGTCTCCCTTTATATGTGAGGGCACGTTTATCCCTTGCTGCTTTCAGAATTCTCTCTTTATCCTTGTATTTTGCCAGTTTCACTATGATATGTCGTGCAGAAGATCGATTCAAGTTACGTCTGAAGGGAGTTCTCTGTGCCTCTTGGATTTCAATGCCTTTTTCCTTCCCCAGTTCAGGGAAGTTCTCAGCTATAATTTGTTCAAGTACCCCTTCAGCACCTTTCCCTCTCTCTTCCTGCTCTGGGATACCAATTATGCGTATATTATTTTTTTTTAGTGTATCACTTAGTTCTCTAATTTTCCCCTCATACTCCTGGATTTTTTTATCTCTCTTTCTTTCAGCTTCCTCTTTCTCCATAACTTTATCTTCTAGTTCACCTATTCTCTCCTCTGCCTCTTCAAGCCGAGCCATCGTGGTTTCCATTTTGTTTTGCATTTCGTTTAAAGCGTTTTTCAACTCCTCGTGACTGTTCCTTAGTCCTCGATCTTTGTGGCAAGAGATTCTCTGCCCTCCTGTATACTGTTTTCAAGCCCAGCGATTAATTTTATGACTATTATTCTAAATTCACTTTCTGTTATATTATTTAAATCCTTTTTGATCAGTTCATTAGCTGTTGTTATTTCCTGGAGATTCTTCTGAGGGGAATTCTTCCGTTTGGTCATTTTGGAGAGTCCCTTGCGTGGTGAGGACCTGCAGTGCACTTCCCCTGTGCTGTGGTGTATAACTGGAGTTAGTGGGCGGGGCCGCAGTCCGACCCGATGTCTGCCCCCAGCCCACTGCTGGGGCCACAATCAGACTGGTGTGTGCCTTCTCTTCCCCTCTCCTAGGGGCGGGATTCACTGTGGGGTGGCGTGTCCCGTCTGGGCTACTTGCACACTGCCAGGCTTGTGTTGCTGGGGATCTGGCGTATTAGCTGGGGTGGGTAGGCAAGGTGCACGGGGGGTGGAGGGGCAGGCTTAGCTCGCTTCTCCTTAGGTGATCGACTTCAGGAGGAGCCCTGTGGCAGCGGGAGGGAGTCAGATCCGCTGCCGGAGGTTTGGCTCCGCAGAAGCACAGAGTTGGGTGTTTGCGCGGAGCGAGAAAGTTCCCTGGCAGGAACTGGTTCTCTTTGGGATTTTGGCTGGGGGATGGGCGGGGGGGATGGCGCTGGCGCCTTTGTTCCCCGCCAAGCTGAGCTCTGCCGTCCGGGGGCTCAGCAGCTCTCCCTCCCTTTGTCCTCCAGCCTTCCCGCTTTCCGTGCAGAGCTGTTAACTTATGACCTCCCAGACGCTAAGTCGCGCTTGCTGTCGGAACACAGTCCGTCCGGCCCCTCCGCTTTTGCCAGCCAGACTCGGGGGCTCTGCTTGGCCGGCGAGCCGCCCCTCCGCCCCGGCTCCCTCCCGCCAGTCCGTGGAGCGCGCACCGCTTCGCTGCCCTTCCTACCCTCTTCCGTGGGCCTCTAGTCTGCGCTTGACTCCGGAGACTCCCTTCTGCTAATCCTCTGGCGGTTTTCTGGGTTCTTTAGGCAGGTGTAGGTGGAATCTAAGTGATCGGCAGGACGTCCTCCTACGCCGCCATCTTCCGGAACCCCCCCAGCTAGAAATGTTGATGTAACAAAATGAAGAGTCAAGGAAGGCCTTACAGTTCAAAGTCAGAGTTTTCATAGATGCTATAACACTGCAGGATTTTAATTAGATCAAGGCCAGTGATCATTCCTGTCCTAGCTTTAGAAAGTACAATAATGGAGGAGACACTACCCTGCTGATGCCCTGCCATGTCTGTGCTCTACAGCAGTCTTTCAATAGCCACATCTCCATTTACTTGCCTGAAGACTGTTTAGTAATCAAGTATAATCTACCTGATACACTGGTTTAATTAAGTCTTGTGGGACCAACCTTTGACCACTACTGTTGGAAATTAGTGTATAAATACTATAGCTCCCTTGCTCTGTAGATGGGATCACTCTTGAGTTGCATGTTCTATAGGGTCTCCCAGAGTTCCCTACTGGGACTGAGCTTGAGCTGCCCACGGTGATAACTTGCTTGATAAGCTAGGCTGTCTTTTAGGTTGCCTTACCTTTCATCAATTATTCCAACCTCACTTCCTGAAATCACCTCCCAAATAAGCTATGTACACTTGTATCCTGGTCTCAATGTCTGTTTTCAGGGAACTCAAACTAAGACTAATGTTTAGCTTAATTATTATTGGTAGGGCTCAGCCTAACCCTAGGTGTGTGTCCATATAAAGTTAAAACATTGTTTTAAGTACAGTTTTTCATCTCACTTTTTAATCAGAGCATTTTTGTCAATCTGATTTAAATCTAAAAAATATATTTGATGATGATAAGTTATTGGTTCTTTTAAATATGGTTCAAACCACAGAAATAACAGGGTTGGATACCTCTCTCTACTCCACAACTTCATTCTTGTATAGCCAACTATTGCAATGGATGAACGACAGACATTATTTGCTAGGGGCAAAGGAAAGAGTTGAAGAAAACAATACAAAGACAAAGCAAAAATTCAAAGTCAAAGTAAAAAAAAAAAAATCAAGCTAACCTAGTAACTCAGACGTGTAAGAACCTTTTTTACATAGATTTACTCTGAAGTTATGTTTCCTGTAAGAAAATACACACACACATTTACTCTAGCGCTCCAAGGAAATAAGTGACTGTCCTTGGGTCTTCTTGCATTTTCAGTTCGACTGGCTTTGTCACTGGGATGAACAAATGAGAATCAATGGAGGAGAAAAGAATACAGAGCTGAGGCAACGGGCAAGTAGAAACTGTTCTATTATGTGCTGTCAGGCTCGAGTGTGAATAGGGCTGCACCTGGAGGAAGAGAAAAAAGGAAGCATTCATCCATCTCTCCTCACATGGGAAGCCAGATAGGGCAAGGGGGCTGTCCTGTCAAGAGAATGATTCAGGAGTCCTTTCTCACTGAAGATTAATCATACCAAAGGGCAGGGGTAAAGAATACCCTGCTCTATTTGCTTCCCAATCTCTCCCCTCTGCCTAGGTCCCAAATGACTCTATTTTCATATGTCGAGATATTGGTGGAGCAGAGCTGCTGAAAGGTCTGAGACATCTGGGAGATGAATCACTCCATGCAGAAATACAACAATTAGCTGCGTTTAGTCCAGCACAAAGGCCTTGAGAGGTGTCTAATTGAGTGGCCCGCAACGGAGCCAGGAAACAATGTGGATTTGAAAAGAATCCCACAATTAATTTCTGCATTGACCTAATGGGTAATAATTTGTTAATGTGTACAGAGCCCAGAGTGGGCCTTTTCCATGATGCTCATGGATTTAAAGAGCATGGCATTCCCCTGTGTTTGTGCATGCTTGGATGAGTGCTTAAAAACTAAAGGATGTAGTTAAATGCAAGCCTCTTTTTTTTCAGACCATTATTAAATCTGTGACCATTTAAACATAAAACGAGACATTCCGGCATGGTTTAGGCCACACATTTCTCCAGAACATCAGGTTTAGAATTAGACATTGCCAGTAGAATGATTTTGAACCGTTAGGACATTTTACAAAAATCACATTGCCTTTGGACAATTTTAGAAATAGAAAGAAGGTAAAAGTGTTAAAAAAAAAAAAGACCCAACATATTTTTATTGAAAAAGTGGAAACAGATTATATCATACAGACTCTTTTGTCCAAGGGAAAAAAAAACTTATTTCCTTATAGATGCTAAAAATATATTAACTACACATGCTTATATGTGATTGTGCTCTAGACTCCCTTTCCCCTGGTTCCCAGAGAATTAGTAGTAGTTTTGTTAATTTGGTGTTTTAAAGAAGAAATTATAGTTATTTTCCTAAGTGAAGTAATTGAAAGAATCTAAGGAGGCTTGACCCTTTAGAATAATAATAATTTATCACTCTAATTAAACTTGCATTTTCACAAAAATGAATTAGACTCTAGATATGAGTTATGCTTAGATTTTATCTCTACTTTTTTCACTGTTTTTTTTTTTAATTCCCAAGCAAGCAGACTGTGTAAAGACAAACACTTACTTAGCCACTTGGTATCAGAGTTCTTTGTGTGAAAAAGTAAGGGAGTAGAAGTATTCATGGGAACTCTTCCTGCCCTGAATTCAATGATATCATAACTTCTAGAACATTCACAAAGATCACAATTAAATTATTGGTGTGAAAAGATCAAATTCACTAAACTAACCACAAATCTCCCCTTCTTTTTAATGCCTGTCACGGAAGCAGCTTTTCTTCCAAACTGTAGATTTGTGATTCTTCAATGCCAGGCTCTAAGGCATGGCATGAAGCAAAGGGGAAAGTGATGTGGGATTTAACAGTGTTGGAGACCATATCACTTTAGCAGGGGCTGGTTCTATAGGGGACCAACCTGACCAGTGTATGACAGAAGAAAGCAAGAGTTGCATGGTTAAATAAGAAGGGCATTTTTTTTTTTCTGTCAGGAAACAGGATTATAGAAAGATGGAGATGAACAACAGAGAAAATGACTTCAGAATGGGTGTATGGTCCATGTGTCTCTTCTGGATCACTGCTGTACCTCAAAGGGCCCAGCAGAATGTTTGGGACATTATGGGTACTTAGTAAATACCAGATAAATGAATGTGGGCTTCTGTGTCACACAGTCCCTTGACCTAAAGCAGAGCTGAGTTTGCAATGGTACAAAGAGATGAAATAAAGGTATCATATAGTTGAGGGGAGATACATATGAGTTGTCACTTTGTAAACTCTGAATTTGCATTGATATGCACAGTCTTTCAAGTTCTACCTCAGTATTCAATAATACCAGTCAAATAACTGGTGAATCCAGGCAACAAGAAAAATTGGCTGGTTTACTACATCAGCTGGTCAGCTCAGACTTGATCACTAGTCACTAAGCTGGCTTTGAGTGCACATAGATTGGAAATCTCAAAGATTTACTGGAGTAGACACTCAAGAGTAATGAAAGTAGAGCTCTAAGGAACTAATTTTTCATTATATGTTTGATCATTTGTACCATGACCTTGTGGTGCTGATGGATTAAAAAAAAAAAGTATGAAGAGAGAATAACTGCTCCTATTGACAGAAGATCTAACATTTCTATGAAATGTTCCTTAACTTTTTTTTAGTGAGATAAAGTATGAAAATCCTATTACATGTTCATCTTAGTTACTCAGTAATCAACATCATAGTCTTAAATAAAAATCTTTAAAAGAGATCTTTAGAGTAAAAAAGTCTGCATAGTTTTAAAAGTTATTTCCCATATAATAAAATGGAGAGAAAATGTCATCCTTGTTGGAACTGATAGACCAAGTGACTAATAGATGCTGTGTGGAAATTCTTATGTTGAGGTAGAAACAGGTATATCCTTAACAGGTATATCCTTAACAGATCTTTATGTGATAGCATAAAGTAGCTTCCAACATTTAGTCCTAATACGACAAATTCCCCCATAGTCCCTCGACCCGAATTTAGCAGATTTCCTCCCTGGATATTCTAAAGAATTATGTGTAAGCTTTGAAATCGAAGCTAAATGACCAGCTCTTATAGGAATGGTTCTCCTTAATATCAAAGCATCTTTATGACATCTTGTCACAGTTATCAGTGAACTAAAGACTCCCACATCCTTTTCATCGGAGGCACCTCCTGCCTCCACTCTTGATTCCCATATGTCTTTTCAGTGGAGAAATCCACACCTGTGTAGTTGTGCTTCTGGGAACTCACCTTGCTCTTGGTTAGGCTTAATTTATTGTTCTTCTGCACAGAGTGCCCCATCAGTTTCCAGAAGTCTTTTTATGTTAGGATCTGTGATCTAGACAATTCTCAAACACTGGAAGCTCTTATTCCCCATTAACAACAACAAGAAAAAATGTATTATTATTTATATTTGTCTCTGGAAATCAGATGGTTTGTTGAGTGAGTTCATATGTCAGCACACTCTGACCCTGGGAGGTAGTTTCTTTACGTGAAATGCTGGTACATTCAAGTTAGACAGAGGGAACTGACAAACTGAGTCACTGGATAAGGATTGTTCCTGAAATGTCCAAAAAGAACATAAGAAAAGTGGTGTGTGTTTGCTTGTCATGAAGTTTGGTTGTTGTTGTGTTGCTGAAGAAAGGCTATCTCTACAAAACAAAACATAAAAATCCAACAGATCTCCTCATGTAGATAAATACTGAATCTCATTCTGGACCATGAAATAATAGACACACACATATTCAATTTACTGATCATACAATAGTGCTTTACTCCAAGGCTGACTAATGTGGTTATATTGTTCTATGAAGAAGCCATTCCAAGTCACTCTTCCTTAGTTACAGACATATATACTCTTAGTTTACCCAACAATTATTTGGTCTATAACTTAGGAATCAGCCCAGCTTTGGGAGCATGATCCATGTGGAATGTCAGTGGAAAGTGAGGAAAGAAGGAAAGTAGAATCTTTATTGCTTTCACAAATTGGTCCTACTTGAATATGGAAGATTTCAAAGGGGCAGATGAAGACTTTTTTTCTTTAGTTTGCATTTCAAGTTCTCTTATTTGTTCCCCAATTATTACACTTTGAAGATGTCCTACAATAGTCTATCCTTTGCCACCATATGTGTTCTTGCTTGTTCTTGTAAGTAATCCTTTGTTTTCTAAATGGAACAAGGTGTGGGGGCAACAGGAAACAAGACTCATGTGCCTTGTGATTTAAATCATATGTTCTTTTTCAGAATAAAATTCAAATAGGTGTATGCTGCTTCAGACCTCACTTTCCTCCAGGTATCAAGAGACTCCTTTCCAACTTTTTGCTACACACTTTTTAATAAATGACAGTTACTTCAGGATCAACTGGGATAAAACCGGAATAAATCTGGACTCATTAACTCTCTCATGAAAGTATCTATGTTCTCTTGTGTTCTTCATTAAGCAAATATTCATTACATGTACCACATAATATGCCCTCTGCTAGAATTTGGGGACACACACACACACACACACACACACTATGAATGCCTCAAGAGATAAGTACTTGGAAAACTGGCTTTTTCAGCAAATGTTAGAACATGTCCAAAGTCACCATGGCATAAATGGATATGCAGTGATAGAGAAATAGAGAATTTCAGTGGGAATGGAATGGAGGAGCTATGTGAGATTAATTAGTGTGGCTACTGTAGCAGGAGAAAGGAAGTGTAGACTCACATTATGAAGGTCCTGAAATGACCCCTGATGAGATCTGAAATTTAAAATGGAGACCTTAGTGAAGCTGAGGGTTAAATTTGTTAGGACAATAGCTAACAGCTAGGTATAGGAATGTTCAATTGCAATTGTGAAACTAAAGTAAATATCTAGGGGATATCATGGTTTTAGTGTCCAAAAATTAGTATAAAAGAAAGCTGAGAATATTCATGAACTAAAAAAACAACACAAAAAACAAAATGAAACTAATTGAATAATCAAATGTGAAGGGTGAAAGAAAGGGAGTATCAAGCTGACTCCGAGTTACTAGTTTAATAGTACCACTGTCCTCTTCAACACCCATGGTCAAAGTCATCTTTTACTTCCTCTCTATCCTACATTCTGAGAGCCTTTGATGGCCTCCCAATGTCCACTGAATAAAGTCCAAATTCCCTTCTCTGTTGTAGGAAATCTTTTGGTCTTCCTCTGATGCCCCTCTAACCCAACTCTGCCATTTCAGAATGTATATCTGGGTATCAAATACTAGTCTGTGCATCTCTTCGCCTGAAAGCTTTTTTCTAGCCATCTCTGTTGGTGCACATGGAAAGGCAGAAATGTCAAGGAATTAATAACACTTACCACAGAAGCAACACTCAAGGAATTACTGAAGGTAATTATTTCAGTCCCTTCACCTCTCAGGAGCAAAATACCTGAGGAACATGTTCAGCACTGTTTCTCAGAGATCCCCAGTGAGATTAGGCTCTAGTTTCCCAGAGTAGCTTGGCAGTTCACCCTACAATGGCTTCTCCTTCCCAGTCTTAACTTCCTCATGCCATTATTACCATTATTACTGTTTCTGGACCACTTTTTTTTCTTAATGTTTATTTATTTTTGAGAGAGAGAGCGAGCGAGCAAGGGTGGTGCAGAGAAAGAGGGAGACAGAGGATCAGAAGTGGGCTCTGTGCTGACAGTGCAGAGCCCAATGTGGGGCTCAAAACTCATGAACTACAAGATCATGACCAGAGCTGAAGTTGGACACTTAACCAACTGAGCCACCCAGGTGCCCCTGTTTCTGGATGACTTTTTAAATAAGCACTTGCAATTGAATTCTTAGTTGGAAGTCTACTTCTGGGAAAGGCCAAGAAAAAACATATGGCATTAATGTCATTTGCAATCAGCCCCTAGCCTTCTGTCATTTTCAAATGCCACATACTCTGTGAAGTGTCCCACTTACACTTTCATCAGGAATGTATACTGTGATTTTCACAATATTTGATCATGTATACATCTGTTTTCCCCAAAAGGACTGAGCCAGTGTCTAATATATGAATGTAGTACTATTTCCACAACAGCCAGGATTTGTGTGTCCAGAAATCAAGCAGTGGAAATGGAAGAGGCACCACTCACTATTACCTTAGTGACCCACAAGCAAATATGTTTGGTTTCTGTTCTTGTGACGTTATAATTCCCTGGCCTAGTGCTTTTAGTTCCAAAGGGAGAAATTCTTCTACCAGGAGATACAACAATGATTTCAATGAACTGGAAATCAAGACTGCCACCGGGCCATGCTGGATTCTTCATTCCTCTGAATCAAAAGGCAAAAAGGGAGTTCCTGTGCTGGCTCAGTTCACAATGGAAGATTAAACCACTACTGCATGATGGACCTAAGGAAGAGTTATGTGAACAATACAGGAGACTCTTAGTATTTACCATGCTGGGAGACATCCCAATCTAGGCAGGAGTGCTAATGGCCCAGACCCTTTAGGAATGAAAGTTATTGTCACTCTAACAGGAAAAGGAAGATGATCAGCTGAGGTGCTTGCTGAATACAAAGGGAATACAGAATTGGTAGTGGAAGAAGGTAGCTGTAAATGCTAGCTATGACCTTGTGACCAGTTACAGAAATGAGGACAGTAATTGTCATGAGTATTTCCTTTTGTTGTTGTTGTTATGAATATATTTGTGTGTGTGATTATAAGAGAACAATATCTTTGCTTCCTTCTCTTTCCCTTATCATGTAATATAAGATGTATTGACTTTATGTCATAGTTTTTAAATATCATTAGTTTTACATTGTAGTATTTAGGTCATGGAGGACTTTACTTCCTCTACTGGGGAAGGAGTTAGTGTGTTTTCAGCTGTACCCAGAATAGCTGAATCATGTTAGGCCATATTAGGACTTTGCTGTTGTTTTTATTTTGAGATTAAGTACAGTTTAAGGAGATGTGTATAGGTGCCAAGTTGACAAGAGATGAACTTGTGATGTTTAATTTAAAGCATCTATTTGACTGAGTCATGGGGTGCCCAGACATTTTATCAAAAACCATTCTGGGTGTGTCTGTGAGGGTGTTTCTGGATGAGATGGCATTTGAATCAGGAAACTGAGTAAAGCAGATTACCCTCCCTAATGTGGCTGGGCCTCTTCCAATCAGTTGCAAGCCTGAATAAAATTTAAAAAACACTGGCTCTTCCATGAGTATGAGGAAATCCCTCCTGCTTGATTGCTGTCAAGTTGGGACATTGTTTTATGTTGTTTTGTTTTGTTTTCCCTGCCTTCAGAATTGAACTAAGACATTGGCTCTTCCTGTGTCTCAAGCCTGCTGGCATTTGGTCTGGAATCACACCATCAGTTCTCCTAGTTCTTAGGCCTTCAGGCTTGTTCTGGAACTATACTATCACCCCTCTTAGATCTCCAGCCTGCCAATTTCAGATCTTGGGGCTTGTCAGCCCCTGTAATCATGTATGTCAATGTTCTTATATTTTTTAATTTAATACATATAAATTATATATGTGAGATTCTATTGGTTCTGTTTCTCTGGAGAACTCTAACACAATTGTCAAAATTATCTTTGAAACTGAATTAGATGGAGTTAAGTATTTTAGTCGGGATTTTTGTAGAGAAGATGCTGTGGAGTTGAGAAGTGTTTGCGGGTTTTCATTTTGGAATTTCCATTAAGCAAGCTGATTTGAGTGGTAACTTGGTACTCTACATGTCTAGGAATTTGAGATAAAATTTCAAGGCTGCACTTGGTTTGTCTGGGAAGCCTGGGACCTGATCGTGCTTTAAAAACAGGGATGAGGATATGGGTAGAGAAATATCCTTCAACAAATATATGAGTGCCAGCTTTGTGTTAGATTCTGAAGAGTCTACAGTGAGGAAAAATGACCTCATGGAGCATGTTACCTAGTGAGAAAGAAAGACATTCTCAACACAAGAGCTCAAGTAAATTCATAATCTCAAATTCTGATGCTATTTTCAGGGATGTAGTAAATTCTCCAAGAGTATGTAAAACAGAAAAGCTTAACCTGATCTGATGAATCAGAGGAAGCTTCTTACAGAGGTGACACAGACAGTAAAATCTGAAGGATTAGGAACAGGTAACCAAAAGAGGAGGTGAAGGAAGCACCCCTCACTACGCTGTCCTCTGGCAACTATCTTAAGGCAGTCATCTAGGGTAATGGAAAGGCTCATCTAATTTTTTTTTTTTTTTT